>NC_084735.1:38160870-38325870 GCF_033978785.1 Entelurus aequoreus
TATACTTGTATAGCGCTTTTCTACCTTTTTCTAAGGAACTCAAAGCGCTTTGACACTATTTCCACATTCACCCATTCACACACACACATTCACACACTGATGGCGGGAGCTGCCATGCATGGCGCTAACCAGGCCCATCAGGAGCAAGGGTGAAGTGTCTTGCTCAAGGACACAACGGACGTGACTAGGATGGTAGAAGGTGGGGATTGAACCAGGAACCCTCAGATTGCTGGCACGGCCACTCTCCCAACTTCGCCACACCGTCCTTGTCTCTTATTATGATTGTGAATGATAGGCATAATTTAAAAAAAAAGTGCAGTTCTCGTTTAAGTCATCCAGCAACTATAAAATTATAAAATTATATTGCTGAATAGAAAATAGGTTAAACATTTTTATATTTGACAGTCCATATATTTTGACAAGCATACCTAGGGTGGATTTGCAAGGCAATTGCCACCTTTCTCACAGCACTGTCAGTTTGCACGTACTTTTCAGACATACTAAATATACATACTAAATAAAGATGCAAAATAACACTTGCAGTTGAGTTTTATTTCCGAGTGTGCTGCGTGTGCTAAACTGTTATGTTTGCATCTCTTCCTCCAAGTTTTGTGGGCGTTCAGCATATATTCTGCATATTCATGAAGACAGATGCTATATGGATTGCGCTCCTTATTCTACTCACTAAAGAGACCAAAGTTTAGTAGTTTAGCTTTGCGTGTGCTATCTAGTTTGCACTTGTTTTAGTACACACAAACTTTTAGTAGATCATGCCAATAGTCATTAGTCATGTAGTGCACTCTGTTTGAAATCACAAAACTCATTCACTTTAACAGCCAAGTCGCTACAATGATTAGGAATAAAAAATTAAATCCATTTTACCTTGTTGGTTAATCTTCTTGGTGTTCAGCGGAAAGGATTGGGAGAGGTGGAGGAGGCAGTGGATACTTCCTAAATGTTTGAAACGACAGGTTACTTGTCCATTACTTGACTCATTTGAGCTAGCAACATTAGAAAAAAGCTGTAAAGAGGCTAAAAAAAACAACTCATTAAAAGCACACAAAGTAGCACCTAGCACAGTAGCTATCGACAGCATTGCTGTGCCTACTGAATGTGCAGTGATGGGCAAGCTACTCGGATAATGTGACGTGTAGGTGAAGTGGATCCCAAGGATGCAGAGACGTATAGCGTATGGGCAAGAGTTCTTCCTTTTATTTAGGAAGAAACACAAAGTAGCAAAACAAAAGCGATGGCGGTAAACACAAAAAACACACCAAGCAAAAAACTACTAAGATAAATAAAATACACAAAACCAAAAGTGCTAGACAAGGCTAAGAAAAATACTTCATTTAATAAGTAAAACAGAAAAACAAAGTACAAAATAAGGACGCTAGACAAGGCTAGGAAAAATACAGGCAAACCTGAGAAGATGGGCACTAGACGAACTAGGGAGTTCTCTGGCAAGACCAACGGCATATGCGACTGTGGAAACATTAAGCAAAGTTCTGGCGCTCACGTGCTGTGTGCAGCCAGGTTAAATAGGCTGAGACCTAATTGGCATCAGGTGTGTGCTGCTCATACTTGCCAACCTTGAGACCTCCGAATTCGGGAGATTGGGAGGGAGGCGGGGGGTTGAGGTGGGCGGGGTCGGGGTGGGCGGGACGGGCTGGTGGCCGGGGTTAACCCTTGTGTTGTCCTCATTTCCTGTATACACCCCGTGTCCTCCGGGTCATAAATGACCCGTCTTCATTAAACCCCTAATATTGTTTATTGTTTATTGTTTATTGTTTATTGTTTATTGAATGGATCCCCATTAGCTGACGCCAAGGCGACTGCTAGTCTTCCTGGGGTCCATATAGGAGCATACAAAATTAAAATACAAAGAATACATGCATTACCAGACATTATACAATGGAAAAATACAACATAAGATAAAAAGCTAGTTAAAACCAGTATTAAAAATTCACATCATGTGGGCAGCTGCAATAGGTGTATCTTCAAAGCTGTCTTGAATGACAATTTACTTTGTGAGAGATTAATGTGAGATGGCAACCCATTCCAGAATGATGTACATCTATACATGACTGTATGTTTGAGGAAATTGGTCCTGGGAGCAGGAAGTGTCAAATAGCCATTGCTCGCATTCCTAGTGCCATGAATATGTGTGTTAGTTGATTTTAAAAACTGTTTGTAAAAGTAATCTGGTGATTGATCTAAAATGATAGTTCTAAAGAACATAAGGAGACTACAATGCATCTTTTGTTCAACAGACAACCAGGACAGGCGTGAATGCATATATGAAATATTAGTGCGCAAAGAACATTTAAGTACCAGTCTAGCCGCTCTGTTCTGTACAAATTGCAGTTTGTTCAGGTCAGACTTAGTCGTAGCGGACCATATTATAGGACAGTAATGAAGATGACAGAAAACCAAGGACTGTATCACTTGAGCCATTGTTGAGGATGTCAAGAAGGTGGAGCACTTCCTGACCATGGCTAGACCTCTTCCCATTTTCATTGAAATACCATCAGTATGATCGGACCATGACAGTTGACTGTCTAATAGCACACCAACCAGTTTTGCTTTTTTGACCTGCTCAATAGGTATGTCTGACATTGAAATATGAAGCTGTGGGTCATCAACAAGCATATGCCTGGATCCAAAAAGAATGCTTTTTGTTTTGTCAATATTCACAACAAGTTTACTATCATTTACCCAGAGTGACACTCTCTCCAGGTCCTGATTTAAGTTATTTTGTAGGTCATTTAAGGTAGAGGCAGTACTGTATAGAGTTGTGTCATCTGCATACATAACCATATTGGTGTTTGTTGTAACACAGATCATTAGTAAAAATAATAAAAAGTAAAGGACCTAAGCAGCTTCCTTGAGGCACGCCGCAGTAATTGTACTTGCGTTCAGATAGGCTACCATTAAAACACACTCTCTGTGATCTTCCTGATAGATAGCTCAACATCCAAGAAAGTGACATACTATTAAAACCATATTTTCTCAGTTTGGAGATCATTATGTTGTGATCTATGACATCGAATGCTGCACTAAAGTCAATCAGGACAGTACCAACCATCTTCTTGACATCCATTTGTGACAGCCAGTCATCAGTCAGCTGAGCTAGAGCAGTAGATGTTGAGTGACCTTGCCTATAAGCATGCTGGGAACACGACATCAGTTTGTTGTAGGTAAAGTAATCTTGAATTTGTTTGAAAACAACTTTTTCCATCAATTTACTAAGAACAGGAAGTATGCTTATTGGTCTACTGTTTTTACCAGTAAAATCTTTATTTTTGTCCTTGGGTAGAGGGATGACCTTGGCCTCCTTCCAAACCCCAGGACAGACTCCAGATCTTAATGATTTATTAAATATATGAAAAATCGGAGGTGATACATGGCATGCCGCAATTCTTAACAATTTGCCATCTAACATGTCCGTCCCAGCAGGTTTATCAGATGGCAGTGATAACAACAATTTCTCAATATCAGAACTACTAACTGGTACAAAATCGAACTTGCAGTTTTTACCCTTCATTATATGATTTTCAATTAATGTGCATGAGGAGGAGCCATCAGAAGGCGTCATATTCACTCTCAGATTTTCCACCTTGTTTGTGAAGTAATTATTAAAATATGTGGCAATTGTTATCACATCATTTATTTCACCTACTGGGATGTTTAGGATGTCTCTGAAAAATATACTTGGATGAAGATGTTTATACATTAGTGATTATTTATAATGTGTGATGTGATTTTCTGCCAGCACGGTAGATCACCACCTAACATAATGGATGTGTCCAGTGTTTATGTTTTTGCGATATTCCTGAGAGGTCTCAACTGTTATCTAAATTGTAGTTTTTTAATGTGTTCATTTTTAAAATGCCATTTTTTTGTTGATTCACTGTATCATGCTTAGTAGTGTCAACATGCTATTGGTAGTATAAATGTATTGTGGTTATATATTACATTTTTAATGTATTTGTTATTGACATATTATTTTTGCTCTATGTATATTTTCAAATATTTTTTATACCATTTTTTACGTTATGTACATTTTTAGGTATTCTCCAGTGTGCAGCCTTCGCCTCAAAGATGCCATTTTTGTTTATTGTCTTATTTGTGTTGACGTGCGTGTGCTTTTATCTCCCTTTTAAACTGGTGTTAGGCACTTTGTTTCACAATTTATTGTGTATAAAAAATGCTGTATAATTACTGTTTGATTTATTTTGATTGATGTATTTTCTAATTCTATGCTAAAAACTAATTCCTGTTACTGTCAGTCCTGTTATTCAAATTAGTCTTTTTCGGCTTAGGATCCTTGGACAAAAATGTAATCAATTTGCCGGAGATGGGCCAGTACACATTTGGAGTAGTTCAATATGTGTATTATTAGATTTATAGTAAAAAAAAATACTGAAATTTGAGTTTATTTTGAGATAGTAAGCAAATGGCACTGACACCACTGAATGATTATACATTTTCAAGTAGCCGTAGTGTAGGGAAGGAATTCATATGGCTCCGTTCCCGGAAGGGAGTCCGGGGGGTAATTAATTTGCAATGCACTCTGCTGAAAATTATGGAAAACACCACTCTACATAGCAACTGATGCTGTGGTCAAAGTTGGAATTGCCACAAAACACATTTTAAGATATTCAACACTCTAACCAGCTCAGTGGCCTAGTGGTTAGAGTGTCCGCCCTGAGACTGGGAGGTCGTGAGTTCAAGTCATACCAAAGACTACAAAAAATGGGACCCATTGCCTACCTGCTTGGCACTTAGCATCAAGGGTTGGAACCCGGGCAGCAGCCCCTGCTGCTGCTCACTGCTCCCCTCACCTCCTAGGGGGTGGAACAAGGGGATCGGTCAAATGCAGAGGATAATTTCACCACACCCATTGTGTGTGTGACAATCGTTGGAACTTTTTAACTTTACTGCCACATGCCGGCTAAAGTGGAGTGTGCACCCGCCAATTTGTCATGTTTCGTGTCTGCTAAACTGTGACAAATGGAACAATATGAATTCCTTTCCCTACTGTATTGTACACCCCAGCAATGGTAATAATCCTTTCGCTGGTTTGTTTATCTGAGTGTTTTAGCTCTTTTCATGTAGAAAAAGACACAATGAGGTATGTTGTGTTATTTGTGGTGATCCCTAATAGCTGCGCTCTTGCTAGCATACATGTCACATTCATGGTAGCATACATACAATCTAACAAATCTGATTCAGCTATGAAAATCCTCAGTCGCAGACAGCCTTATCTTACACATCCTTCAGAAATAATAATACTAATAATGGATTACAATTGCACAGCGCTTTTCTGACACTCACAGCGCTTCACAGAGAACTGAGAACCCATCATTTATTCACTCCACAATCACACTTTGATGGTGGTAAGCTATGGTATATGTACGCAATGAACCTGTCTTCAAAGACAGGTTCATTTCCTTTTCAATCTCCTTAAGTAGCTTGTTGTGAAACCTTATGCTTCAGCGCTTAACACAGCAGACAGTTGAATAGATGTGGCATGTGGACGATCTGCGCCACCTTCATTCAACTCCTCATTAGGGGGTCATGTGACAAAAGTCGACAACCTGTGAGTGCGGCGTCTCGATGACACCTGGCGGGGAGGGGTCGGGCTGGTGGATGAACAAAGGTGGGGCTGTTTGTGTGACTTGTCGTCACTTGACAGGCATTGCTTCCGCCAGCCTTGAGATGCTGGGCTGTTGCCTGAGAGTGCTTTATCATCTTGATAAATGCAGCCTTGGAGCGGTGCACTATCAGCATGCTCAGAAGCGCGGGACACGCTCTGACTAATGAAAAGAGAAGGTCAAGGAGAGGGAGGGGGTTGGAGGGAGGGAGGGCGGTGCAGAGAGATGTGAATGTTGGACAACATGTCAACGCTTCTGTCAAAAGGTGAACGTGGGACAATTTCTTGCGATGTGTGTGCTCGTCTAATGTGAAACGACATTCTTGTTTGAAATTATGCAAATAGATGGATAATTAATACGACAAAATAGTAAAGATTGGATTTGTGGCTTCTCAGAGGGGACCCTTTCAAAAGACTGGCTTGTTGAATGTTTTTTAACTGTGTTTTTTTAATCAAAGAAAAAAAAATCACAAATATAAGTATTACGCGGATCAGAATCGTAGAAGTTTGCACCAGTTTTACTGTACTGTTAGGAATTATGCTGGAAAAATGACTGTATTTTTGTTTTTGTTGTGTTTTCATTGTAAACATTCCATTAGGTCATGCGTTGACAGTGATCACTAGTTTGAATTTGCCCTCACCTAACACACTTTTAAAAAGTTTATGTATTTTTTAATGACTTTTTACATTTCTTAAATTTTTAAAAGCATTTTAACAATACAGAAAAATATACAAATAATAAGTGAGAATACATGTTTTTTCATTATTTTTTTATTATTTTTTATTTTTGTATTTTTTGTTTTTTTATTCACAGCGCTTCACTTTTTTCCACATTTTATTATAGTACAGCCTTATTACAAATTGGAAACGATTAATTTTTGTCCTCAAAATTCTACAGACAACACCCCATAAAGTCAAGGTAAATAGATTTTTTTTTAAATGTTTGTAAGTTTCTAAAAACATTAACGCTGAAAAATCACATATATCTAAGTATTCACAGCCTTTGTTTAATACTTTGTTGATGCACTTTAAGCAGAAATTTCAGCCTCCAGTCTTTTTTAATACAATGCTACAAGTTTCACCCATTCCTCTTTGTAGCACCTATCAAACTCAATCAAGTTGTATGGAAAGCGTTTGTTTTCATCCAGGATGTCTCTGTACATTGCTGCATTCATCTCATTTTAGTCAGGGATGTGACCAATAACTCGATGTTTACTCTGTTAGAGCTACAACATTCCTCTGTGGAGAGAGGAGAACCTTCGAGAAGGACAACCATCTCTGCAGCAATCCACCACTCAGGCCTGTATGGTCGAGTGGCCAGATGGAAGCCATTTCTTGGTCAAAAGTTTGCCAAACTGCACCTAAAAGACTCTTACACCATGAGAAACTAAATTCTCTGGTCTGATGAGACAAAGATTGAACTCTTTGGCGTAAATGCCAGGCATCATGTTTGAAAGAAACTAGGCACCGCTAATCACCAGGCCAATACCATTCCTATAATAAAACTGTGAGGATGTTTGTCAATGGCAGGAACTGGGAGACTATTAAGGATAGAGGGAAAGATGAATGCAGAAATGTAAAGAGACATCCTGGATGAAAACCAAAGCTTCTCATCCAACGTGATGGAGTTTGAGAGGTGCTGCAAAGAGGAATAGGCGAAACTGCCAAAAGAAAGGTGTGCCAAGATTATGGCATTGTATTCAAAAATACTTGAGGCCAAAAGTGCATCAACAAAGTATTGAGAAAAGGCTGTGAATATCTATGTACGTGTGATTTTTTAATTTAAAAAAAAAAAAAAAAAAAAAAAGTTCACTTTGTGATTATGGGGTCTTGTGTTTAGAACTTTGAGGACACAAATGAATGCATTTTTATTTTGGAATAAGGCTGTAACAACAAAATGTGGAAAAAAATGAAGCGCTGTGAATACTTTCCGGATGCACTGGATGATTGGTGGCAACTGGGAGGCGCTGGTTCCTCATCCATGGTGAATCTGTTCCTGGCAGTTACACGGCGACTTTCAAATTGTTGTCTACCCCTGTGTATTATGCCCAGCTGTTTCTCGTCGTAACCACCAGTTCAGTTTTGTTTATTTTTTATAGCGTGCTTCTTCCATCGCCACCATCATCTTTTGCTCCACAACTGGATATTAAAAGTCTGTAAAACGGCTCTTGAGCTTCCACTCCTGCATCCTGGGTTCCACGCCACAACAGGACGTAACACACAAGAGCATTTTAACAATACAGAAAAAATACACACATACATCAGAAATTGTAATAATTTTTTTGTTCTCTTTTCAATTATTTTTGTATTATTATTTTTATCGTTTTTTTTAACATCTATTTTATTGTTTTCAAATGTAATTTAATGTAATTATTTATTTATTATTTTGTAGTTGTTTTAATATTTTTAAATACGTTGAAAAACTACAAGAGCATTTCAACAAAACACATATTGTTACGGTTGTACAGGGGAAGAAGACGGCACAGGCATCAGGGACGTCGTTTAACTCTATGTATATTTATATATATACGTAATATATATATATATATAAATAAGAAAATAGTACTAATAAACAAGGGAATGGAGTGTGACAAATCCAAAAGTGTATGGTGTGCGACTATGTGTACGAATTAACTGGAGTGTTGAGCGAGAGGCGGAAGTCTAAGAGGGGCAGGACAGGCTCGGAAATCCAGAGAACAGGCAGGAAGTCGGGGGCAAAAGAGAGGCGTCGAAGGTCCGTGTCCAAGCGGGAGGTCGAGATCCAAGAAGCAACCAGAGAACCAGAGGGAATACGCGGGAACGGAGGAAATGCTGCTGTAACGACACGACACAGGACTACGCACCATGAACACGGAGGTGGAGAAAACACAGAGAGGGAGAGCATATAGCTTGAAACGGGTTGGCTTACTGTACAAAACAGGAAACTACGTTCTGCCCCAGAACGCAGGTCTGCACTGGCTTAAGAAGCCCAGGGAGCTCATCAGCGACAGGTGCATTAATTGCTGGCGATTGATTGCAGCTGCTTGCTGCAGCCGGACTGGCGCGCTCTTGGAGGTGCGCCCGGGCCGTGACACATATAGATTAAAAATATAAATGCAACTAGAAAAATGAGGACATAAAAAAATGTGAACACAAAATTGCACCTGTTGTGTCTATTCTCGAACTACACCACTTTGCAATCCACATTAGAATAATGAGCCCATCCATCCATCCATTTTGTACCGCTTGTCCCCTTCGGGATCGCGGGGGTGGTGGAGCCTATCTCAGCTGCATTCAAGCGGAAGGCGGGGTACACCCTGGACATGTTGCCACCTCTTCGCAGGGCCAACACAGATAGACAGACAACATTCACACACTAGGGCCAATTTAGTGTTGCCAATCAACCTATCCCCAGGTGCATGTCTTTGGAGGTGGGAGGAAGCCGGAGTACCCGAAGGAAACCCACGCAGTCACGGGGAGAACATGCTAACTCCACACAGAAAGATCCCGAGCCCAGGATCGAACCCAGAATAATGAACTACAAAGTAAAATAAAACGCCTTTGACTCGGACTCAGTTTCTAGACCAGTCGCCAGTTGGGCGGCGGCGCGCACATGCAGTGTGGGCAATTGCAGATGCTGCTTGTGCATAAAAAAAAAAAAAAAAATGCAAATCGGTTCTCACGTCCAATAGCTGTTCAAATGACTCGATTCGTTTGCGCATGTCACATCTTTTCAAAACAGTTTTGCTCCTGATTTTCTGCGCCACAACAGTTCTACTAGCACGTGACAAGAGGGTTACATTAATTTTCCTATTCCCATATTGCTCTTGACACATCCCTTATATCTTGAATGCCAGTACAGCAGGTGTTGAGCTTTTCCTGCACAGTGTTAATTTTGGAGTCATCAAAGTGACAGCGTGGAGCACCGGAATCCTTTTGGGCTCATTAGCATAGTCTGCTGAATCTATTGGCAAGGCTCTGCATGAGCGGGAATGCTTCAGCCCCTGCCTCGCCGTCAGATAGGGGTAATGATCAGGAGGGGGAAAGGCTGGAGGGGAGTTTACGAAATGCCGCTCAGTCATTTGGGTCAGAGCACAAAACAACAAATATGCACAGTGCAGAAAAAAAAGGAAAATATGCATCCTGGAGAGTTGTTTCTCCCTCCAGTACAGTATGTCTTCCAATGTGTCAACGGTTACAACAAGCTCTAAGCAGATGTGAAATGTTTGAGGTCAAAGGGCACACTTCCCTTTTCCCGCCCCTTAGAGAACGGATGTGGAGGAGAAGCTGTCCTGTGTGCTCAGCTCTTTTTTTCTTTTCTTTTTTACAACACGCGCATGCTAATAAGCAAGCACAATTAGGCGGGAGGAAGAAACACGGACACCCTGCTCTGATTATTCATAAAAGACGGCTCACCTTAAAGGAGACATTTGACATGCATGCGGAAGGGAAGTCACTACAGTAAAGACGAGATAAGAAGAAAAAAAACAAAACAATACTTAATTGAAGAGCGGCTGGGGTCATGGTGGCTGTTTGATTCTCATCAGTAAACATGGAATTTATTTTTTTTTCCCAGTCGAAGAATATTGCCAATTTGCACATTTGCACAAACAAAATTTATGAGGCGTTTGCATGCATGAGTGATGAGAGGATCAACTCCAAAATAAAGTAACAGACTTGTGCTATAGTTGTAACCATAGTTATTAATGGAACACCTACATTTTGTAACGCATTCCTAATTGTGCACTGTGATGATCTGTTTTATTTACTTCTTTGTTTTGTTCCACATAGATTTGTGTTGACTCACATCCAAATGAGAAGAGAACAAGAGAAAAACAAAGACTTGCAATGCAACACAGCACCTCCAAGTAAAACTTTGATTGCTTTTCTCATTGTCCTACTGTACTCGTCTTCCAATATTGTCTATTATACATGCAAAAGCCTCAAGGGTTGTTTCCCCTCCAGTTCAGAAGAAGGTAAGAATCAGCAGAGCATTGCAGAATGAGTCAACTCTGCTCTGGTCCTGTTTTATTTTATTTATATCATTTTATAAGCCGGCCTCTCCTCTACAGAAATATGGATTTTTATAAATAAATCACTTGCACTGTATATGAATGCTGCAGAGAAAACATTGTTCCTTGGATATATCACAGCAGTCATAAACAAGATCAAGTTTAATGCAGAAGATCAAACGCAGTTTTCTCTTATCTATTTCGAGCACAAACACATTTCAAGTCACTTTGTACTCTGGGAATGACGCCTTGTTCTTGTGGTAAAATGAGAAGACACAAAAGATACGCGGATGCTGACATTTACTTCAGAACATGCGCTATCACGAAAGAATAACACAACCTGATGATAACAACAACAACAAATACCAAAGTTATTCGTCCATATCAAAAGAAGACAGAAACAGCAAATTAAAATTCCGGCAATCATCTTCCTCTGAAAATCTTGTCTATCCTCTTTAGAAATCAATACCAGTGAGAGATTAAAATGGCAATCTCTGATAAATGCACTGAATGATCAGAACTTTGTAAATGATTACAGTAGTAAGGGGATCCATATGGTCCCATTCGTCGTGGTTTACCTGACACATGAAACGTGACACATTTGGGCGTGCGCTATTTGCTTTCCCCGCCAGATGGCAGTGCAGTGTTGAATATCTTAAAATCTGTTTTGTGGCAGTTCCAACATTGACCACAGCGTCAGTTGCTGTGTAGAGTGGCGCTTGCCATTGTTTTTTAGCAGACTGCATTGCAAAACGATTAATTGCCCCATCTTCCTCTCATGCAAGATCCTCCCAGGATTGAGTCCAAATTAATCCCTTCCCTACTGTAGCATCCTTTACCAGAATACTGTAGACATACAGCAGTGCGGTGAGGTTCATGATTGGTGAGGCACTGACTTTTTAAAAATGTTTTAATTATTGTGCGCTAATCTATGTTATTATATGGTTGATCATTGAGAGTATATATGCAAATGACACAAATTAATCAGTTTAGATAAAACGGTTTTAAGATGTGTGCTGTTAAAAGATTTTTAAAAAAAAATCAGATTAATGACATTTTTGAATTTTGATTAATCACAGTAAATTTCTTTGCTTGACTGGAATAAATTAACTAAGTAATTATAAGTAATTATTAAAGATAAGGCGGATGTGTTGACACAAATCACATTTTATTATCAGAATTAGGGATGTATACCAAGAACCACTATTTTATGGTACTGGGGTACCGTTAAGATTATGGACAAATGATACGGCTGTCTGTGTTTTTTATCCAGCTAACCATTGTTGCCTCTAAATGACAACTAAATGAAATGCATTAAAACAATTGTGCTTGCTTGATGCTAATTTACACAATAGCCATTTAGATGCTACTGGTTATCATTGGCCATTTTATAGGGCGATTTCAAAACCTCCAAAAAGGACGATCAAACTATGACACGCATTACAATCAAACATGTGATTTGTAGTAAGTAAAATACTTACACAAAAACATTTTGCAGGGCTCAATATACTACTTCTGACTACTGCAAAACACTTAGGACATACTGAACTGAATGGATACTTGCAAACGAGATTCGGAAGTACAAATACACAAAATGCATCTCCTGGGCAACATAATGCAAACATCTTTATTTACAGTGCCTTTGTCAAACGAGGGAAAAACATAGTCATCATTCTATTTATTTAACTATTTTAACTTCTGAGAACCACTTGTATATACTGTAAGGTTATTTTCTGTTGAAGTATTAAATGAACAGTTACTTTTAAGTGACTTTATCAGCATCACTGTATGCATGGTCTCCTAGTAGTTACCTTGCACTGCGAACCTAGTTGACTTGCTTATAGGGGGCGCTTTGAGTCACTTGAGAAAAAGCGCTATATAAATGTAATTCACTTCACTTCACTTCACAACTGCACTTTTTTGGAACATTGCCTATCGTTCAGTCATTATGAAAGACAAGATTACAGGCCTTTTTTTTTTTAATTAGGATTTTAAAGATGATAAAAAAACACTTGGAAAATGCAGCTAAAGGGAGTCACCGTTGTAGCCTTCAAAGCCCTCTAAGACAATTGCGAAACCCTCCATCAACGTTTTGTATACACACTGCAGGTATATATATAATGTAGTAACAGACACGTTCATAGTACACCGTGACGTCATATGTGTATCATGACAGTGGACTGACTTCTTCCGCGCATTGATTTCCGTTTCCATTCCAGCGTTCGTTCGACTTCTGGTAACAACTTGTGTTTCTACTTCCGGATACAAAACGCTTGTGTGTGTTCTAATCATGGCAGACTTGGTAACACACAGCGAAGATGACTATTTATGCACAAATGATGATTCACAACCTTATCTTTTTGAACTTCAATGAAAGAAAGAATCAATCAATCAATCAATCAATCAATCAATCAATCAATCAACGGAGGATGAACTGCTGCTTCTAGAGGCGAGCACGAAGAAGAGGGTGAAAACGTAGGAGCAGATGGAAGCCGATGGAGTGAGGTGAAAGTAACTCGAAGCTGCAAATGTAGAATTTGGAGACACGCTATTTTGACATAAAAGGAGTGCTTACCCAAATAAAACCAGAAAATACGTCCCCGGCCAGCTGGACTAAAGAGGCCATCGAGTGAGTCACACTTTATATTGATCATGATACACGCAGCACGTCATATGTGTATCATGACAGACCATTGTGAGGTATTACATGAAGTTACTGGTGTTACCCCCTCTTGTGGTCATGAAATGTAACCTTTAACATACTTTTACTTTTTTGTTTTTTTACCAAATTATACGACTCAACAAAAATATAAACACAACACTTTTGTTTTTGCTCCCATTTTTCATGAGTTGAACACAAAGATCTAAAACTTTTACTATATCCACAAAAACATTGTTCAGAAATCTGTTTAAATCTGTGTTGGTGAACATGTCTTATTTGCCAAGATAATCCATCCCACCTCACAGGTGTGGCATATCAAAATGCTGATTAAACAGCATGATTGTTGCACAGGTGTGCCTGAGGCTGCCCACAATAAAAGGCCACACTGAAATGTGCAGTTTTATCCCATAGCACAATGCCACAGATGTCACAAGTTTTTTTGGGAGCGTGCAGTTGGCATGCTGACTTCAGGAATGTTCACCAGAGCTGTTGCCCCTGAATTTAATGTTAATTTCTCTACCATAAGCCGTCTCCAAAGGCGTTTCAGAGAATTTGGCAGTACATTCAACCGGACTCGCAACCGCAGACCGCATGTAACTACACCAGCCCAGGACCTCCACATCCAGCAAGTGCACCTCCATGATCGTCTGAGACCAGCCAAATAATTTCTGCACAAACTGTGAAAAAACGTCAAAGGGAAGCTCATTTGCATGCTCGTAGTCCTCATCAGGGTCTCGACCTGACCGCAGTTTGTCGTTGTAACCAACTTGAGTGGCAAATACTCACATTTAATGGCATCTGGCACGTTGGAGAGGTGTTCGCTTCATGGATGAATCCCCGTTTTCACTGTTCAGGGCAGATGGCAGGCAGCATGTGTGGCGTCATTAATCGAGTGGCCCATGGTGGGGGTGGGGTTATGGTATGGGCATGCATTTTATTGATAGCATTTTGAATGCACAGAGATACCGGGAGGAGATCCCGAGGCTCATTGTTGTGCCATTCACCCGGGGCAATCACCTCATGCAGCATTAAATTGCACGGCCCCATGTTGCAAGGATCTCTACACAATTCCAGAAAGCTAAAAACATCCCAGTTCCTGCATGGCCAGCATACTCACTGGACATGTCCCCCATTGATCATGTTTGGGATGCTGTGGATCGCAGTATACGACAGCGTGTTCCAGTTCCTGCCAATATCCAGCAACTTCGCACAGCCATTGAAGAGGAGTGGACCAACATTCCACAGGCCACAATCAACCTCATCAACTCTATGCGAAGGAGATGTTGCACTGCGTGAGGGAAATGATGGTCACACAAGATACTGACTGCTTTTCTGATCCCCCTGGACCCCATTAAATCAAAACTGCAACTTTCAGAGTGACCTTTTATTGTGGGCAGCCTCAGGCACACCTGTGCAATAATCATGCTTTTTAAACAGCATCTTGATATGCCACACCTGTGAGGTGGGATGGATAAACTTGGCAAACAAGAAATGCTCACTAACACTGTAGATTTAGACAGATTTGTGAACAATATTTGAGAAGAATAGGTATTTTGTGTATATAGTAAACGTTTTACGTCTTTGGGTTCAACTCATGAAAAATGGGAGCAAAAACAAAAGTGTTGCGTTTATATTTATGTTCAGTATATATACTGTGCAACCCCTGGAAAAAAAATATGGAATCACCAGACTTGGAGGATGTTCATTCAGTTCAAAAAGCTAATAACAGACTTGACACAAAACTATTGTCATTTGAAATGGTAATGTTCTGGCTTAAACAAACACTAAAATAAAGACAAGCAATCGTGTTAGTCACTTTAGGAGCTCTCTTAAGAACTACAATTCTTTACGAAAATCGTTTATCTTTACTAGGATCTCCTCTTCACTTTTAGGGGAAATTCTTCGAAAACATCATGATACTAAGAGTTTTCGAAGAATTTGGCCACCGTAGGAGCAACTCTCTGCACAAAGAATCTTTAGGAATATGACTTCTGATCTAGAATGACTCCTATACCAAAAATGTGGTCAGCACTGATTAAAATCTCAGTTTATTTAAGTGTACTCTGCCAGTTTACGCTTCTTTACAGCCTGAGTGTTATGAGTGACAGTGTATTATTATTACTAATATTATAATTACTTATAGTATCGACATTTAAGCTTTCTTTGTATTCTTGTTAAATTGTAATATCAGAATGAAAAACAAGCTGTAAGCTGCAATTGTAACCGTTTTTTAAACAATCAAGATGTACAATTGACGTGGATACTTTAGGCCAGGGGTTCCTAATCTTTTAGACCTCCAAGCCCAACTTTTCCACTAGATCTAACCTACTTACAGTTTAACAGGATACACCTTGTTAAATGGTATGAAACCATGTGTTAATCACAAAGATTTTTATCAAGCATGAGGCCAGGCTAAAAAAAAATACTAATCAAATACGCTGCAAAAGAAAGTACTCATAAAAACTGATGAAATATAGTGCTAAAATAAATACATTCTAACAAATTATTACTAAATAATAATATTATATATGTTTTTTTAAAGTACCAGTACAGTGGAAAAACAAGTTCCCTCTGTATTGAAGATCTCCGAGGCATTTTGAGAGATAATGAGCTAGCCAGTCACGTGGTCGCATAACATAGAGGTAGGAACCACAGATCCCTTCCCTACCAACAACAATACAAATCATGCACACTTTGTGGGAGGCAATAACGATTACTTTTGGACAAATGATGGTCCAAAACCTTATATTTTTTATCCTGAATATAAGGAGGATGAGCTACAAGTTTCAGCAGCTCTGTTAAACAGATCCAGCTTTAGTGAAACACCAGCATCATGAAACAGTATTGCTAAGTGTTAAAGGCCTACTGAAATGCGATTTTCTTATTTAAACGGGGATAGCAGGTCCATTCTATGTGTCATAATTGATCATTTCCCGATATTGCCATATTTTTGCTGAAAGGATTTAGTAGAGAACATTGACGATCAAGTTCGCAACTTTTGGTCGCTGATAAAAAAGCCTTGCCTGTACCGGAAGTAGCAGACGATATGCGCGTGACGTCACGGGTTGTGGAGCTCCTCACATCTGCACATTGTTTACAATCATGGCCACCAGCAGCGAGAGTGATTCGGACCGAGAAAGCGACGATTACCCCATTAATTTGAGCGAGGATGAAAGATTCGTGGATGAGGAAAGTGAGAGTGAAGGACTACAGGGCAGTGGGAGCGATTCAGATAGCGAAGATGCTGTGAGAGGCGGGTGGGACCTGATATTCAGCTGGGAATGACTAAAACAGTAAATAAACACAAGACATATATATACTCTATTAGCCACAACACAACCAGGCTTATATTTAATATGCCACAAATTAATCCCGCATAACAAACACCTCCCCCCTCCCGTCCATATAACCCACCAATACAACTCAAACACCTGCACAACACACTCAATCCCACAGCCCAAAGTACCGTTCACCTCCCCAAAGTTCATACAGCACATATATTTCCCCAAAGTCCCAAAAGTTACGTACGTGACATGCACATAGCGGCACGCACGTACGGGCAAGCGATCAAATGTTTGGAAGCCGCAGCTGCATACTCACGGTACCGCGTCTGCATATCCAACTCAAAGTCCTCCTGGTAAGAGTCTCTGTTGTCCCAGTTCTCCACAGGCCAATGGTAAAGCTTGACTGTCATCTTTCGGGAATGTAAACGATGAAACACCGGCTGTGTTATCCGGCACAACAGACAGGGGGTGCATTCTACGGCGGGGGTGTGTTATCTGGCACAACACCTGCCGCAATACACCGCTTCCCACCTACAGCTTTCTTCTTTGCTGTCTCCATTGTTCATTGAACAAATTGCAAAAGATTCACCAACACAGATGTCCAGAATACTGTGGAATTTTGCGATGAAAAAAGACGACTTAATAGCTGGCCACCATGCTGTCCCAAAATGTCCTCTACAATCCGTGACATCATGCGCAGGCGTCATCATACCGAGACGTTTTCAGCAGGATATTTCGCGCAAAATTTAAAATTGCACTTTAGTAAGCTAACCCGGCCGTATTGGCATGTGTTGCAATGTTAAGATTTCATCATCGATATATAAACTATCAGACTGTGTGGTCGGTAGTAGTGGGTTTCAGTAGGCCTTTGAACAGGAAATGCAAACCACAAACATAATAAAATAATCACTTACTGTACAATGTATGCTCTCACTGTGATGACGACTGACAGGATGGTAATATCTTCCCGTTAAGATGAACAATTTATTTTAATCCACACGTCGAAGGGTTAAAAAGTTGTTGCTGTTGTCTCCATCACCGGGTATAAACTGAATGTCACAGATGAAAAACTTCTAGATTCATGGCTAAATCTTCCTAATATCCAGATGAGAGGCATGGTTTATTATCTACAATAATTTTGATGAGCCGAGACATGGTGATTCCGCAGCAGAACAGCAAAAAACAAGACATGACCGGCTCAGTGTTGCATAAGCTTCTTCTTTACAGTTTCACAGCAGTTTGCATCCATATTTAGGTTGCATTACTGCAAAGTATCTCCTTAAATCCAGTGCAGCATAAACTACAGTTAGCTCTCGGTTATCAATGCTAAAACTAATTTGTCTGCGGTAGCGCTTATAATAACAAAATTACTAATATTAGGTGAATATTCAAGTCACGAGATGTACATAGAGTATTGTTTTAGATCAGGGGTCTCAAACTCAATTTGCCTGGGGGCCACTGGATGCAGAGTCTGGGTGAGGCTGGGCCGCAAGTAAAGATTTCTTAAAAAAACATTTTTTAAATGTCTTTATTTTCATTTTCAACACAAAATAAAATCAAAATATAAATGAACAAAAAGAGAATTAAGTAAATAAATCAGTCAGTCATAAGTAATAACAATAATAATTTGATTTCTCCAGTCAGCAACAATGTATACACATACACATAATGTGCAACCCGGTTCACTCTCTCATCATCCTGGTATTTTGCATACTCCTCAGCATGTCTAGTGGTATAATGACGTTTTAAATTGTATTCCTTGTGCACGGCAACTTTCTCTGTGCAAATAAGACATGTTGGGGTGCCCCTGTGCTCAACAAAGAAATATTGCATCTCCCACTTTTCCTGGAATTGTTTTTGCTCATCACTAACCTTTCTCTTCACTGCACGCTTTGAAAAAGACATGTTTGGTGTTGTGTAATATATTTGTATTTAGCAGACGCACGGAGAATAATGTTATTTCCGCAATGTGTGTCGTTCCGCTTTTCCTCCCGACAGCAACACGGCGGTCGGCGGAAAGTACCGGGAAAAAGTGACGGCTCCCGGAGTGTTATATGGCGTCATATAAAAATATATGTAGTGTTCATCGTGTGAGGCAATGCAAATTAAACAATAAAAAAAACTAATAACGGTTTGAATATGTCCAGGTTATCAGGGACTTTGTTACTGACGGACAGTGTGACCGCAGCCAGCACGTAAGACTACCCTCGTCTCCATGGCAACGTCTCTCTCGCTTTCACTCATTTGCCGCTTTTCCACTAACGCAGGGGTATTTTGGACCCAAATAACAAAAATTGTCTCTGTCTGGAGCCAACGGGAGGGGGCGGGGAGTTTACAGTCACGGTAGCACAATTAGCCCCGAACGGGCTAACATCACGACTAACGTGTTACACGTCCGATTCGCCCAGCGACTCTCTGTCGGTGTATCAGCGCTGGGGTCCAGTGCACCACACTTTTGTATTGTCGCTCGGTCCTTCGGAAGCTACCGGACCGCTCGTCTCCCCTGCCCGGACCGGCGGGAGCGAGAAAGACACACACAGTGACAGAGAGCGAGAGAGAGCGAGAGCGAGCGAGAGAGTGAGGGAGTGAGGGAGAGAGGGAGGAAGAGCGCGTGCGGGTCTCGTGGAAAAGCAGCAAAACGTTTCTCTGCTTGCATCACGCAATTGACGTCAATGTTCGGCCCTCGAGAGCCATATACCACACCATGATTGGTAGATTCCTTGTACCCCGGAATAGTTAGGGCTACAAGGGATTCTGGGTATTTGTTCTGTTGTGTTTATGTTGTGTTACGGTGCGGATGTTCTCCCGAAATTTGTTTGTCATTCATGTTTGGTGTGGGTTCACAGTGTGGCGCATATTAGTAAGAGTGTTAAAGTTGTTAAAACGGCCGCCCTCAGTGTAACATGTGTGGCTGTTGACCAAGTATGCCTTGCAGTCACTTATGTGTGTCTGTTGAAGCCGCATACTACATGTGACTGGGCCGGCACGTTGTTTGTATGGAGAAAAAGCGGACGCTAAAGGCAATGCCATCACGGTACGCCCACTCTCGATACGTGCTCTCAATATTGTTGTCCCCTCAATATTGTTGACGGGTGAAAGTCGGGAGGGTTGGCAAGAATGCTTCAGCTCCGCACACAACGCTGTAAAGCGCCATTCATATAAAACTCGCGGGCCGCACTAACATTAAATGTTCATATTAAGGTGGGGGACGCACAATAACATCTCGCAGGCCGCAATTGGCCCGCGGGCCGCATGTTTGACACCCCTGTTTTAGATGGTTATTTAGAGAGTTTTGTTGGCAAAATAGAGAGCCCTCATAGACTCCATTGCTAGCGGACTTTGTATGTATTTATTTATTTACGACTTAGAATGCATACAAAAACAAAAACATATGTGCACATGTCTTATATAGGGATTGTGAATGATAAACAGCACATATTTGTCTAATTCTTGCATATTTCCAGTATGACTGATCTGAGAACATGGTCAGAGTGCAGAAGCGTTAGTACAGTGTCGTCAATCCAAGGAAAAAGTCGAAGGTATTCAGAGCGGAATATCCAAAATGGCTGACGGAATTTGTGGCATTTTGTGATGTTTCGACTGTATTTTCACATACTTTGCGAATTGTAAATACAATTGGATAAAGTTTAAAGGATACAATGAAACACAATTAAGCATATAAAGTCGACTTGTTTTTCCACCCTACGGGTACCTTAACTGAACTGTCAATAAGTGTAAAGGAAAATACAGCTTCACCACTTTTGTCATAGTTTCTGCGCTTAAGAAACTTCTCTATGGCTTCAGCTCCTGACTTCTTTTGTTTGTTTGATATTGTCATTACTGCCACAAGTGGTGGGAAAGTGTATTACAAATGACCACAGAAAAACAGATATTTTTGGCTGCCTTCTACGGGGCACTCACAGCTCATTGATGGGCTCCGGATCTATAGTTAAGAAACACTGCTTTAGGCCAGTGGTCCCCAACCACCGGGCTGCGGCCCGGTACTGGTCCGTGTATCGATTGGTACCGGGCCGCACAAGAATTTAAAAAAAATAAAAACATTTATTTTTATTTTTATTAAATCAACATAAAAAACACAAGATACACTTACAATCAGTGCACTAACCCAAAAAACCTCCCTCCCCCATTTACACTCATTCACACTCATTAGCACAAAAGGGTTGTTTCTTTCTGTTATTAATATTTCTGGTTCCTACATTATATATCAATATAGATCAATACAGTCTGCAGGGATACAGTCCGTAAGTACACATGATTGTATTTTTTTATGACAAAAAAAAAAAAAAAAAAATCCCCACCCCCCCTTCCCCGGTCCGTGGGACAAATGTTCAACTTTCAAGCGTTGACCGGTCCCCAGTTACAAAAAGGTTGGGGACCACTGCTTTAGGCTATGCTGTCGTATGCATTGGATCATGGACTGTACCCATCCTTTGTCATACGTTTTTCTTTTCCTATCATTCCATTACATGTTGACCTTGGTTTCATCTATTGACAACATTCTTTTCAGATGTTTCCTGGCATAGTGTAAACTGTCTTTTTCTCTCTATAAATCTATTCATATATCTAAACAAGAGAGTCATGAAATAAAGGACGAGAGTGATGTTTTATCTCAACAGATGACAGAACTGGGCTGCCTTCAAAGCGTACAGATGTATTTATATATTGTTTCCAAGTGAGAACTATCATTACCAAACAGTGAACCTTTTAAATGTACAAGTGTCTGATTGGTGTGGCATAATGCAGGAAAAAAATTAAGCTATGAACATATTTCAGTCCAGTAATTGTGATTGTGAGCTAAAAGAGGTCTCAGTTCTGTACCGTGAGCGTAATGCACCATGATTAGCCCTGCATGCATTGGCGAGTCCTGTGACTGTGATATTGTTACCCCGTGCAACATTACTACATGCTGTAATTTGAAGCTTGCGATGCTGTGTGGGAAGAAACCCATTGACAGCATTTGGCACGCGACCGTGCCAGTAGTCCATCTGTATATCACAGCCGCCGCTCTGAGTCAGTAGTCAGTGTATTTGTTAGCCGAGCTTGTAATAATCAGTCAGTCCTTCGCTACTTCATCAGCATCATTAGATGTTTTTACATAATTCCGCCATATGAAATTAACTTAATGCTTGTAAAGGTTTGCTGCCGCATTGTGCCTCATTACCTTGGGACATTGGTCATTTCATTTCAAGGGTCTGATTTTCATTAACTGTTCTGCCCTCCGTCCGCCCCCTCTCCTGACACATGAGCAGAATGAAAGCTTGCCTACCTACTGCCATCTGGCTGCCAACTAGACCTTTGGGCTGCTTAAAGGCACAAACGTGCTTCGCAGAAGGCAAAGTTGCACTTCTGGAAATGTTTTCTGAGCCAGGCCAGAGGGAGTGAGTGACGTGTCCCAAAGCATGGCCATATGGGAACAGACTGGGAAAAAGAGATAGAGGTGAGACAGTCAAAAGGAACCTGAAAGAAAAGTAGTCCAATGACATCCAATAAATTAGATTTGTGTTAATCCGAGGCCTAGGGAGCAAAGGTGTGACAAAGTTGAAGCTTCGTCTGCCAGTTTGGCTTATGGTAGAAGAGCTGAAAAGAGCAGGAGTGTCTTTTTCTCATCTACTGGATACATGATTTGTTATAGAGAGTGGTCTACTTCTAAAATAGCATCTGCTTGCATGTACTATTTCAGGAAGTTCTCTCTGGTGCCTTTATTCCTATTCTTATCCTCACTCTCTGTTCTAATTTGTTTTTATTTTGGCACAATTCAGCTCTTTCAAAATGTGCATGCATTTATCACTGACGTGCACTGACTGTTCAAGTGACAAAACGAGAATACCACAATGTTTGAAAAACGCAGGCCTGATTTGTATGCACTAATGCAGGGGTGTCCAAAGTGCATCCAGGGGGCCATTTGCGGCTCGCAGCTCGAGTTTTGTTGGCCCGCTGTACATTGTTGAAATAATATCAAATAAAAAAAAAAAAACATTAAAAATGTCAGGGAAAAAAAGAGCAAAAAGAAGTGAAGTAATAAGAAAAAACTGACATGTTGATACCAATAACCAATAACTAATAAGAATACTATTTGCCACATATCACACCAAGCTTTATTGTTAAATATATATTGTCTGTTTCTAATTTTTTTTTTTTACAAACTAAAAAAAATATGTCAATCATGGGTAGGATTGTAGGTATATTTGTGACTGTAGTGGTACCTTAGAGCAGTGGTCCCCAACCTTTTTGTAGCTGGGGACTGGTCAACGCTTAAAAATTTGCCCCACGGACCGGGGGGGGGGGGGGGTTGCTTCTGCGATGAGGTGGCGACTTGTCCAGGGTGTACCCCGCCTTCCGCCCGATTGTAGCTGAGATAGGCTCCAGCTCCCCCGCGACCCCGAAGGGAATAAGCGGTAGGAAATGGATGGATGGATGGAAATACAATCATGTGTGCTTACGGACTGTATCCCTGCAGGCTGTATTGATATATATTGATATATATTGTATAAATTGTGTTTTTATGTTGATTTAATAAAAAAAAAAAAAAAAAACATTTATTTATTTTTTTTTATTTCTTGCGCGGCCTGGTACCAATCGGTACCGGTCCGCGGCCCGGTGGTTGGGGACCACTGCCTTAGAGGGAACCTATGATGTATGTTGTCTTTTCTGACTAACACATGTAAAAATGTTAGATACTCGTGTTAAACAATGCCAAAACTTTAGACCATAAAGTTTATGCATTTACAGTTATGGTTGCTTCTGTTCACCAAGTTTTTAGTCTGGCTTTGTAATGACATTACAGGGAGGTCGAAGTACTTATTTAGACATTAACAGTGTACATTTTGATAAGACAAATTATGATACTTTTGGAGAGGTTAGGGCGTGGTTTTGTTTGCAATATCGGAATGCCTCCACAATCGTACATCTTGTAGACAGATTGAAAAAATGGGCTATAAAAGTGACTGTGGAGCAAAATCTACACCAAAGCATATCCAATACATATTTTCTAGACAACAAGGACTGGTTTTAATCGTAGCTTAAAATCATCTTAGATCCCCTTTAACTTAGAAGTAATTTGAGATACGAGCTGCGTCTCAGCTTTCTGTTGTGCTTTAAGTTGGGAGCATAATTTGAGTTATGAGCAGTTTCCACCTTTAGTTGATGTAATATTCATAACAGGCCCTTTGAGCAGTGACGCGTTTATTACACAAGAAACAAAAATACATTTTGATAAGACAGTTAATGTATGCGTTTGAGCGCCGCTCAGAGATCGACACAATCCTGGCTTCCAACCATTAGAATGAAGAAAGTTAGTGCACAGGAGAGGAAGCGGAAGATCAAATCCTAGAACCTGCAACAATATGACAAACATTTATCCATAAAAATATTGAGAATCTGTGTTTGTCGTGTGCCAGTTTGTTCTCTCTAGGCTTGACTCAACAAACTGGTCGGTCGAACATTACCTTTTGTACACAGACATACATATCATACATATCACAACACTGAATTCTCCGGTCCGTCACTCAAATATGTCCATGTGGAACACATTACTTTCTATTGTTACACAAGGGAGACAGTGTTTCTTGAAGTCACGGGAGAAACACGCAACCAGCTCTATGAAAACAAGTCGCTTATAACAAACCAATTATTTTTTGGTTAATATATTGTTATTTTATTGTATTGTCTAAAAATGTGTTTTTATTTTTAAAATGCATATTACATGTTAAAAGTGTGGTGTTTTTGGATGGCAAAGCACGGAAATTGATTTCAGTTCATTTTAATGGGCAGGGCTGCTTTGCGATACGAGTGTTTTGTGTTGTGAGTGTGGTAGTGGAATGCAGTGTGCTCTTGAGTTGAGGAAATACTTTATGTTGAGCTTCTCTGGACACGTCATTAGGCACACCTAATGAGATCCAGTTCAAGAGCTGTATTGAAATACTTTTTTAAATTGACACCGTGCTACCTTGGTTATTCTTTACCGTTACAAAAAGTCATATAAAAACTCAACCATATGAAAACCAAATCCGTAAAAAATATGTAAATATGATTAATTTCAGATACCCAAAAATATAAACACTAAACACATTTTATAAAGAATAATTATGGTTGTTATATGGAGAAAATAATGGAGGGTCATATGGACGTGACATTCGTACATTCAGGGGCGCCGCTAGGGATTTTGGGCCCCATGAAAATAATCTTTACAGGGCCCCCAACACAGCTGCAATTTCAATAATTTCATCATCATTAGGGGCCTCTCTGGGCCCTCCTCCATCAAGGGCCCCTAGAATCCGTCTCCTTTACTCCCCCTTTTCGGCGCCCCTGCGTACATTGCTACAAGTTCTTTCCTTAATTCAATATCATTTTACATCTTCTTTATCAAAGTGCTTGTACTAGCAACTCAATAAAAACCACAGAGACTGAGACAACACATAAGATTCAGCAGAATGATACGCGGGCAAATGGACTGGTGTGTGACGTGCAGTGTTTGGCTATAAGATACCAGAGAAGCAAAAAATTGCCAAAGGTTTTGTTGAAAAGCGAACTAAATGCAAAGTGGGGTGAGGTAACGCTTTAACATGGTTTGAATGAACTTTTCTTTAGCTACATAAGAGAAACAAAATCAGAAACAGCTCTCAGTATAATGCAGCTCAGTTCGAAAACAAATGCAACAACAACAAACACTGATAACATGCAATCAAATATCCAAGCCATGTATTATGTTATTAATCTCTATTGTCTATTGTCTCACATGACTAAGATGAGACGTGGTCAGTAGGAGTGGTTCTATTGTTTGTTTCCTTGCTAAGTACAATAAATCTGAATAGATCTTTAACCAGTGTTTGGAAATCCATCCATCCATCCATTTTCTACCGCTTGTCCCTTTTGGGGTCAAGGGGGGTACTGGAGCCTATCTCAGCTGCATTCGGGCGGAAGGCGGGGTACACCCTGGACAAGTCGCCACCTCATCACAGGGCCAACACAGATAGACAGACAACATTCACACTCACATTCACACACTAGGGCAGGGCGCATGTGTTTGGAAAATTACTTTTAAAAAACAATTTATTATAGGTAATTGTTCCTTTGCCAAAAAAGTAATTGAATGACTCTCGGAAGTACTATTTAATTAAAGTAGTTAATTACTAGTCAAAGTAATGATTGCATTACTTTAAAAAAAACAAAATAACACTTAAAGGAGCCATATGTAGTAATGTGGCCAGAAATTGTTCTGCAATCACGGTCAAAATTCTGTGGTCCCTTCCCACTCTCCATGACTGAGGTTGCCAGATACGCAGCCGAATCCTAATCCTACTCCAAGGAACTTCACATGGCAATCGACGAGTCCTTCGCTGTAGATTGCTCTTGTTTATGATCCTTGCATGATGGTTTACTAAGTAATTAAGCCACATTTTACTGCTGTCGACTAGCCAACTGTATTTGTAAAGTTACGCAGCAACATCTTCGTTGGGAGTCAGGACAGATTGTTGGCATTACCCTGCTAAAATGTCTAGTTTGATCGCACGGACCACCATCGAAATAATTAATTCATTATTATATATCGCATAGGCCTAATTTGATGGCAAACCAAGGCCAACAGTAAAATTACCACAACATTTCGTTCAGCATAACTCCATGTTGCATCCAACCTGACACACTGCATTCTTTTCCGTGTACGCACATCACCATCTTTCAGTACAGATTGCAATTCTATGAGCCAACTCACGTTACGCAAAAACCACGTTACGCATAAATCATATAGCCTACAACCAAGTCAATACACAAAGTAGAAAATCATTACATGTAATGCATTATATTGTGCCAAGCAAATACCACCCCATATGTGCCTGATGCAGAAACCACAATTAGCCGTGCTAATGTTGGAACGCATTTCCTCAGTGTATCAGGATATTGATACAATATTTTGCCCTGTCAGTTGGCTGACACATCGACATACAGGCTAACGGGCTTATATTTCCCCCGTTAGCCTATATGTCGATGTGTCATTGACTGGCCTAGCATGCTAAGCATTCATTGCACGAATATACTAGCTTTGTTAGACAAGGTCATAGACTGTATTGGACGATATAGTTTACATAAGAAATGTCAATTTCCATTTATTACAAGTAATAAGAAATTGTAAATGCCTGACTTACCTGTCAAGGAGGAAATTAGCAAGTTTGGCGTCAGATGAAAATATCTTCTCCGCCTTCAATCGTCTCCATCTTTGAAAGACATCCCCAATACAAATCCTTGTTTTGTTCGTGGCTTTGTCATGAATAAGTTGAGAATCATAACAACGCTTTTTAGATTAACTAAGGTCTGACATGTTTAGTAACTTTACCAGTGGCAGTAGCTCAACGAATAGGGCTATGTGTAACTAGCAACCTGGATGTGACACACTCACTGACTTTTTAATTGGTCAAACGGTGGAGGGCGGGACATCGAAATGAAAACAATAACAATATTTCGGGGCTGTAAATCTAATTTTGAAATGAGTATATGCCGGCTGAACTACCGTTTTCAGTTATAAAGGTATTCGAAAAGAACATGATTTATTAATGCCTTTTGACATATCAGGGCCATTTAATGATGACATGACAATACATTATTACATATGCCACCTTTAATAATGACTGGCATATGCAGGCGGATGTTTCATGAGACCAGAGTGTGTGTGTGTGCCTTTAAAAGGAGGTGCCTGTTGCTAAGTGACATGTGACATTAACGCCCAGACAGAGCAGCATTAGCTCAGCTATGTTTGCTTGCTCAGACAGGTGGTTTGCAGGCAGTTCTGTTTATTCTTTTCAGTTGATTGTTTTAGCGCTAGTTAATAAAGAGATTTAATGTGCTTCGATGGCTGTAGTATCCTTGTCCACATACGGGGTATTATAGGAATGAAAGCTTGCCCCCTCAATCATTGATTTGTTGTTTATTATTCCCTCAAAGTAGTGTATATGTGTATGTGATGTTGCCTCCTTTTATTTGATAGCAAGTTCATTTTAGTGTGGTGCTGGTTGTTGCTTCCATTAGTAAAAGGGTATTTCCTGCATTGATCTTGCTGTGCTTCTTGTTGACACACATTCACATGAAAAGTAGCGTGCCAGATTAAATTAAAGGTCTTGCTAACGGTGTCTTAATGTACAAAAAACAAAATATATACATGACTCGTTACTAGTAAAAGTAATTAGTTACGCTGTTATCATATGACGCAATTATTAGGAACAAAAAAAACAACACTGTCTTTGACTAATTTCACTTATGGGATGGATGATGCCATCCTGATGGTTATATGATTTTCCTTGAGAAGCCATTGTGTCATTTACCCAATCTTAGAGGTCACAGGTCAAAAAGACTCAATGGTACTCGATGGTTTGTTTGCTTTGTGCCTCAATGAGTCAAAGTCATGAAATACATTTGACTGGAAACTAAAGATGCTCGACATTGCCTTTTTTTTAACTAATATTTTTTACGTATATGCCGATATTGTCTAGTGCTTGAATTTTTTTTTTTTAAACCGGCATCGATATAATCTGCAGCTCCACCTTATACCAAAATAATATGTTCTCCCACTATCAACAAGTAAGACAGGTTAGTCCTTTGAATAAATTAATAAATAATGATCCACTTGTGACTTGACAACTGCACTGTTTAGAAAGCTGAACATTTCTATGCGGCACAAACATCCGTAAAAACAAAATATAAAACTCTGGGCAAATACAATTAGGGAAATTATGATTGTTTTTTTCATTTTGAAGATGTCATCACTCTTACCGAAATCCCGGCATTATTAGCTGAAAAAAATATATAGATATGATCTGATATTATGCCAACGTCTGCTGATATAATCTGACATCGCCCCTGGGAACATGACTGAGGACCTAAACTGTTATTTTGAAAAGTAGAAAGATCATCTGCTCATTTCCAGAGTCATGATTTACCCCCAGAATGTCTTATGTAGAAACCTAAACAGAAACATTAGTAATACAAGGCAAAGCCGTTATTCCAAACACTGCAAGCAGATATTCGAGTATACAAACCACAGTGTTACTTGGGCTTTTGAGTGACCCAGCTGACATCTTTTTTGGGGGGGGGATACGATTTATCTCCCAATTGATTGTTTTGCTTTAGGTCGCGAACAAACCTTCATATTCCGAGCCCCCCCCCCACTGCTCGTTGGCATAGTGAATGTCACAGTGAACGCCATACGATCTGAACAAAACAGCCAGTGTCTCACTCACTAGAAATAGCTAATTGATAGCCAGACAAAAAAATATATAGTTTTTCCAACCATGGAAATAAAGACATTGAGTGGGAAGGACAGTACTTAGAAGAAGCAAATTATTTTCATTGAGCTAAATAAATAAATAATCAAAACATATAAGAGGTGTGTGTGTGTAGTCGATTTGGCAAAGCAGTACGTGCAAAAAACTGTAAGACCCCAACATACTGAAGCAGAATTAATTGATATTGCCAGCCATGGCTGTTTAATCATTTCTAAACGGCGGACATTAGTCCATGAAAATATGGCGAAGTTGTCCACTCTGCTCCTATTATCACCTGATAAAACAACATTCGTTTTTGTACTATTCTATTGTTTTGTTTTTAAAAATAATTTATGTTAAAATGGTGGTGTTTTAGAGCAGTGGTTCTCAACCTTTTTTCAGTGATGTACCCCCTGTGAATTTTTTTAAAATTCAAGTACCCCCTAATCAGAGCAAAGCATTTTTGGTTAAAAAAAAGAGATCAAGTAAAATACAGCACTATGTCATCAGTTTCTGATGTATTACATTTTATAACAGTGCAAAATTTTGCTAATTTGTTGTGGTCTTTCTTGAACTATTTGGAAAAATACATAGGTTTTTATTCATATTTATAAAGGATTTTTGAATTTTTGCTATTTTTAGAATATTCAAAAAAAATCTCACGTACCCCTTGGCATACCTTCAAGTACCCCCAGTGGTACGTGTACCCCCATTTGAGAACCACTGTTTTAGAGGACCAGAACGTGATATTGAATTCCAATTAATTTCAAAGGGGAATGTTGATTTGAGATACACGTAATTTGGGTTATGAGCTTCGTCACAGAACCAAATAAACTCATAAGCCGAGGTATCGACTTTTGCCTGAAGTCTTCTAGGATAGGCTCAAGCTCATCGTGACCCTAGACAGGATAATCAGTTGTAAATTGATGGATAAATAACCAATGCTTTGATGCCTTGTGGCATTGAACAAAACTGTGCTTAGATGAATTGAAGAACTCCAATTACATGAAGTACAATTTCAAAACGGAAAGGACAACTACATTGAACAAGAAAAATGAAGTACTTTATTTACTATGGTTATGCACGCTACTTATGCAGCCCCAGACCATGATACAACCAACACCATGATTGGCTGTTGGAAAGACACAATTATCTTGGTACTCACTTGTGCTAATAGTCATTTAGACAATATGTGTTGATTCATTTTCAATGTACAATACATTTATATTGTTATACAAGCTGTTCACCAATGTCTAAATTATATACATTTATTTCATATCTGTAAGATTGCAGCTTGGGTGCTAAAGTTTGAGGGGTGAACACCCTTGAGATACAGTGTATTGTCGCATGTACAAATATTCATTAGAGGTAAAGTAGGTTGATCGATCCAAATTGCAATATTGATACGATGATATTGTTGGTATCATTCTCTTCTTCGTTTATTTTCACAAATATCCATGGGTTTTTGTTGTTGCATTGTTCAAATATGTTTTAGAATAGTATATATTGTTTAAAAACTCAAGGTATACATTATTAAACACAGGAGGGCTTTAGGAGTACAAGCCAGAGGATTTGAATGAGAATCAACAGCAGTTTTTGTTTTTGCCTATTTTGCACTATTGACTTTATTTTGCTCAAACAATTGTTAAAAATAAATAAATCAATGAACAAGGTAATTATCGTATTGTTTTATTTATATTGCCTCAGTTACTTGTAATGCTGTTATAGAAATGAATAAAATATTCATAAATAAGGCAGCACGGTGGAGCAGTGACTAGCGCTCATGCCTCACAGCGAGAAAGTCCAGGGTTAGTACTTAAATTGGTCTTGAAATAATGTTTAAAATAATGTCATTTATCGGCATGAATGTGTTGGCGGCCCAGGCCTACTCGTAGTGTTAATACCAACATTTTTGTTTGCCTAAAATATTTCTCCTGTTTTTCATTCTGACCATAATTGTGACAATCTGTCACATGTACGGCTTGTGACGCTTCCTTAGTTTGTGTTTATTTCCTGTCAGCACTCTTATTTTACTTCCACTTCCTGCATGTCTCCCTGAGCGCTTGTTCCCTCACCTGTCCCTGATTGGCAGCCTGGGACACCTGGTTGCAGTTGCCAATCAGGCTCCTGTTTATGCCTGGCTCACCCTCCAGTCAGAGCTCGAGGATTATCTATGTCAGTGTTTTTCAACCACTGTGCCGCGGCACACTTGTGTGCCGTGAGATATTGTCTGGTGTACTATGGGAAATTATGCAACTTCTCCTAATTGGTCCAAAAAATATGTTTTGCAAATCAATAATTATAATCTGCAAATAATGTGCCGTTGCTTAGTGTCTGTGCTGTGTAGGACTCGGCAGGGTAACCACTTAATACTACATGTCAGTAATTGGTAGCAGGTAGTTAATTGCTTTGTAAAAGTCGGAATGTGTCTGGTGAGACTGAATGTGTCTGGTGAGACGAGGATGGTTTGTTGTGATCCCAATATGCAGACTGAAGATGGACTGATACAAAGTGAAAAAGTGTTCTGTGGTCTGACGAGTCCACATTTCAAATTGTTTTTGAAAACTGTGGATGTCGTGTCCTCCGGACCAAAGAGGAAAAGAACCATCCGGATTGTTATAGGCGCAAAGTTGAAAAGCCAGCATCTGTGATGGTATGGGGGTGTATTAGTGCCCAAGACATGGGTAACTTACACATCTGTGAAGGCGCCATTAATGCTGAAAGGTACATACAGGTTTTGGAGCAACATATGTTGTCATCCAAGCAACGACCTGCTTATTTCAGCAAGACAATGCCAAGCCACGTGTGACATCAACGTGGCTTCATAGTAAAAGAGTGCGGGTACTAGACTGGCCTGCCTGTAGTCCAGACCTGTCTCCCATTGAAAATGTGTGGTGCATTATGAAGCCTAAAATACCACAACGGAGACCCCCGGACTGTTGAACAACTTAAGCTGTACATCAAGCAAGAATGGGAAAGAATTCCACCTGATAAGCTTAAAAAATGTGTCTCCTCAGTTCCCAAACGTTTACTGAGTGTTGTAAAAGGAAAGGCCATGTAACACAGTGGTGAACATGCCCTTTCCCAACTACTTTGGCACATGTTGCAGCCATGAAATTCTAAGTTAATTATTATTTGCAAAAATATCAAATCGGTTGTCTTTGTAGTGCATTCAATTGAATATGGGTTGAAAAGGATTTGCAAATCATTGTATTCCGTTTATATTTACATCCAACACAATTTCCCAACTAATATGGAAACGGGGTTTGTATGTTACTGACTTATAGCTACATGCATATCTGCTCCTTCTTGTGTTAAATATCATTAAAAGACCCTTACTTGCACGTCACCCTCCTGTCTCCTGCATCTTGGGGTCACAACTACCGCAGCCATGCAAGTAATTTAAAAACACAAGAAATGCACATTTAGTGACCTGAATTTTAAAATAAATTAAAAAAAATAAAATAAAAGTAACATTATGGCTATCGACTCTGGTCTGGTATTTTTTTTGAGAAATAAATACATCTTTGACAGTGTCAGTCAAAATGTAGCACGTGATTATATTTTAGGGGCAGTCCTAGTGTTGTGTCCTGCGTGTGAAACAATGGAAGTTGAAGCTGAACTCCAGAGAGGCTGTTCCAGCCATGTCTATGGTTCCAGCTCCTGACGCTAGGAGCTGTCCGCGGTGCTGAAGGCAGGCTGTCTCCTCTCCAATGTGCCGCCAGCTCGCACTCTCTCCTCTTACTGAGCGTCCGAATTAAACAAGGACCTCCGCGGTCTACTTGATCCATGTCCGCTGTCCTCGCACAGACAATTCAACGCGGAAGTCAAGCAGCGAAGCGTTAAGGATTCAACTTTGCTTTTTGGTTTTTAACGCCCGATCGTCTCGACTTGCTTTTTTTTTTTTTTTTTTTTTTTTTGGTGCGTTTTCCTCTTTCTCCTTCTTCTCCGACACAAGGACGTTATTCTGCCGCTCGGCGACCTCCACTTTGGGAACATTTGAAGAGCATGAGAGTGTCTTGCACGGCGAAGAGCATGTTGGCGCTTTGGCTTCTTGCAGCTGCGGTGACCACGACCCACGGACGAGGTAAGAACTTGCGTGCACTTTAGTGTGCATTTTGTGCTTTTGTGTCAGACGAAACAAAGGCCAGGTAGAAGGTCGCCCAGGTCTACAAGTGTGCCAGGGGCGATATCAACTCACTGGATTGCACATTTTCCAATACATTTTTTTTTTTTTTTTTTTGCCTTAACAATATTGTAAACTAAGCAGGAAGCCACATTACAGAATCGCAAAGCTGTTAAAAGGCAATATCAGCCACTAATAATAAAAAAACAACAACGTGATTATACCCAGAAATTCAACAAATGTCACAGTGAAAGTAAAGTAACATTCCTGCAAAGCATATATACTTAGTGCTGTCAAATGATTGAACATTTTAATCAATATTAGTAACTATTAAATAGATGTTTTCATTATAATAAGTATGTAACTTTGCATGAGCAACGAGTATACTAATTAAAAAAAAGAAGATTATAAATGCACTTAACATGTTTGAATAAATACCTTTTAACATGTTTTCTTAACAAACATTTATCCACAAAAATGTGACATACGGTGTAAAGAAAACTTCCTGCAGAGTGTATTTAATGTTGGTCTGCGTGGCAAATGGTCCGTCATGTAGAAAATATTTTTTAGTGCTTCCATTTGAACTTGTTTGCTTCTTCCGCCTGTCCTTACCGCATCAACTGCTCATTTGCGCATGTGCGACGCTAACACAGCTTGGACAAACTGCCCGAAATGGATCAGGGAGTCGCTCTTTACTGCAAAATTGTTTCCTCAGACTATTTTTTATGGTGTATCATTTCGTGTTCATTTTCACAGCCCTAATTATTAATTTCAATTATGACCATGCTGATTGTTAGTGACTTTTAAAGTGTGCAGCGACTTCCACATAACAGTGCAATGCTTTACTTTTTGTCACTCGGTGCAATGTTTACCACATCCTGTCCATTATAACACACTCTTTAATAAAGCACAATAACACCCCAGCTTAATTGACCACAAATCAATCAAACACTTCAACTTTGTTATGTGATCAATTTGTCATGTGAGCGTTTGTAGGATGATTGGGGTGGAAAAAAATGCGACTTATTTGGGCGCTGAGGTCTGTGTGACAGACGGTGTTCGGTAATAAGACTCTAATCCTCAGGAATTGCTGAAGATTATTGACCAAGCTGTTTGACACAGTTGAGTGCTTGTGGGAAGTGGCAGTGGATTCATGCACAGTGGCCTTGTCCTAATTATTTTTGTATTGTGCATCTGCCCTCTCTCCATTCTGACAACCAGCTCTCTGATACAACGAAAACCCTCTCAATTTTTATTTTTTTTCCAGGCTTTGCTATACAACATGATATAATGAAGCCTGCATGGTTCCGTATATACCAGCAGAGTTAAATACGAAAAATAATACTGAGGCAGTCAATATAAGGCACTTCTAATTATAAAACATGTTTCCTCCTAAACTCACTGAAAACTACTGTGAACTATAATGAATACATTCCACATTGGTTATTATTTTTGCAAAAGCAGAATATTGGATATATCTCGTGCTGATGTACCTAATGTTGTGGACAGTGAATGCATCATTTCCTTGGTGCTTTTCGTCCCCTTGTTTTGATTTTATGGAAGGCTGTGGGTTCATGTCGAAAATGACCAAGGGGGGAAAAAGTAGGCTCCCGGTGATTACAATAAAAAATGTAAGAACTGCGAAATGAATTCATATTGTGTTGGCTGTTTCATTCGCCCTATCTCAGCCCATCTGAAATGAGGCGCAATTCTAGCACAGCGCCTGCCACAGTATGTTTCAGTATCAACAAAACATCCGCTGATTGAATATCAGGTGGAGGGAATGTGCTCCATCGCTTTCTCGAGAGTTTCTACATAAGTAATGTGCCAAGACAATCATTGCCGTTACTGCCCTTAGCAGATATTTTATATTATTTAACTGTTTGATTTAGTAATGCAGAGCTGGAAATGTAGATGTGGGAATAATTGAGTGTTTTCAGCCCCAACAACATACCTGCACTGTGCGCTCGGTGCTCAAAACTCCTGGGAGGAGGAAGAAAAGCAGCAATAGACTATTTTTAGAGCTAAAAAATCAAATTGTACAGCTTCCATTAGTGGATTTGCTGCTTAGCCAGCAAACGCAAACGTCTTAGTCGATCCTTCAAGGTCTGTTATTGTTTTAATTATTAATCCTCAAGGTTTTGATGTGTTCTCAGAGGAAGGAGTGGAGGTTTTTGTTGAGATGTGGTCTTTGCCTGTTGTCAACTCGCCTTAATGTGGTACATTGCAAAACCAGTCGTTGAAAACATTGAGAAAGGTAATATGCAGGAAAACGTTGTTACGTTTGTGGCTGGAAATTGAGATATCATGTGCCGATGATAATTTTAGTAAGTGATCTATCTTTGTAATTATTGTTATTTAAGAATTTGGTCTTATAAGGTATATTAGGCTTCCTTTTGCCATTGCATGCATTAATGATTATTACCAAACAGAATACAGATTGTCGCCTTTTTAAAAAAATCACTTTATTGCAATGATTTCACAAAATTATGCAATATCTTGTTTTTGAACATTGCCACCCACTTGTTTTTTTATTTGTTTTTATTTTTAGAAATGAACAATAATTACAGTGAGTGTCATACAGTATAGGAAAACAATAAAAATAAAAATAGGTGCAAGAGAGATAGAAAAAAACAAAACAAACAAACACTCTCATCTCTATACTCGGATGCATTGATGGACAGCGAATCATACTCATCATAATTGTACAGCATGTCATACACATTATTTCATAATTGCACTTTTATTCATATAATATCATCTTTATCAATTCTTATATTACGGTATGAAATATAACATTCACAACATTTTTATCAGGGATGTTCCAATCAGGGTTTTATCATCCACAAATGATTTTGGTCGATACCAATACAGATACAGATCAGATGTATTAACTATTTAACAGTTTAACAATATCAACACAATATTTAAACCAGTTCTTTGTTCTGTTTTATTATGTACAATTGTTTGAGCAACTCATAGTCAATAGTGCACAATAAGTAAAATTTAATTTTTTTCCCGTAATGAAGGTGATATTATTAATTTTGGGGAGCGGCTCCGCACTGTATGGAGACACATAATTAGCTGCGGGCCGCTCGTCTGTTGGGGGACCAAAAATAAATAGTGTCAGTCAGACAGGATCTGTGTTTGTGACTGGCATATATTGGTAATGGCCGATCACATACTCTTTCTTAAAAATCGGTCAATGCCAATCGTCAGTCGATTTATCGGCACATCCCAACATTCATGTGTCAATATAACATTGACTCAGTCTGCAAATCAAACACCCATTCCTAAATTGTTCTGCTTTAGTTTTACCTTCGTAACTTAATGAGTTTTAAAAGAAAAGCACTTTGTCATTACATGCAGGAAACATTAATAATTGGTTTGAAACTTTTTTTTGCATAGTGTGACATCTGCTCACTTGGAATCTGCCTCATTATACTGAATTAATTCATACTGAATGCTATTTATTTTGAAAAACTGACGCATAATCAAATCACTGTGCACTTCAAATGATGGATGCAAATGTTGATGTCAGTTTAGTAGTTTTGACATGGGCCGCCATTACCCAGGGAGGCATTCCCTAGGGCAGTCATTTTCAACCAGTGTGCCGCGGCACACTAGTGTGCCGTGAGAGATCGTCAGGTGTGCCGTGAGAAATTATTTAATATCTCCTAATTAACCATTGTCGGGTGTCCGTGCTATAATAAAGTGCGGCAGATAATGTAATACTCATCTATTTCAGTAGGTGGCAGCAGAGGGCGATAAATACCTGTAAAGACAATCGAGTTAGCGCCGCACATCACGTGACAGTGACAGTTTGGGATCGCAGCAAGAGGAGGCGAGCAAGTGACAGTGATGGAGAAGTTTTTGAGAAGGGAAAATGCAAATGGCGAGCAGGGTCCTGGACAAAATTCTGACCCAGATGAAGGCTCTAGTATGAGTGGTCTGCAAAATAAAAAAAGACGGTGAGCTCGAGGCAATAAAGCGAAAGCTATCTTTCATTTGGATTGACTTTCACCGGGGATGCGACAGCACCGACTCCGCAGTGCTTGGTGTGTGGTGAGAAGCTATCCAATAGCGCTATGGTGCCAAGCAAGCTTAAACGCCATCTCCAAACGAAACACCCCGATGGACTATTTTGCACGCTTATGTACAAACAATGAGAAGCAGGCAACTTTTCTGAGAAAAACCACAAAGGTAAACAAGAGAGCCCTCAAAGCTTGCTACCTTGTTGTTGAACTCGTAGCTAAATCAAAAAAGTCCCACACTGTGGCAGAAACATTAATACTGCGAGCTTGTAAAGCCATTGTAATAGTAGTGAGTAAAAATACATTTAAAAAACTATATTAATAACTATATGTATTATATACTGTGTTAGAGTGTCATTTTGGTTGGTGGTGTGCCGCAGGATTTTGTAAATGTAAAAAGTGTGCCGCGGCTTAAAAAAGGTTGAAAATCACTGCCCTAGGGGGCGCCGGATGGATGAGGGGTAAAACAACATTCATATTTATTTGCATCGATGGTTGGGCACTTGATTCCAAATAATAATATGCTGGTACACTGGTTAGTGTGTGACGCACAATGGATGTATGCTAACTAAGATGGTATACTAAATTTTGGTGAAGTAGTATAAAGTAGGATGTACAAAAACTGAGATATCACAAGAGTTTGAATGTATTGTGCAGGTGTGCCATGGGGAAACATGGCTCAGGTGGTAGAGTGGGTTTAGATCAGGGGATGTTTGTGAATCTGTTATGTACAACAAGGGGGAAGGAGACGGCACGACACAGGAAGTCTCGCTCAACAGGGTTTATTATCTAGCCTATATAAATCAACCGTTTATAAATACACATTAGTAGGCTAAATGAACCTCTTCAACATATAGGGTTTATTGAGATTTTGATGAGTGAGTGGAGTGTGTATGCTACTATGTGTGTGCATGCAAGATTATGTGCAGGAACTAACAAGATAGTATTTACCAGGAGTTTGTTGTTAGTGTGTGTTGGTTGTCGAGGTGAACAAGTCCAAAGGGGCTGGGCTGAAAGAGGTCCGTGATCCAAGCGTGAGGTCCGTGGGGCTGGAGAGAGGCGTCCTGAGGTCCGGGTCCAAAGCGAGGGACGTCGAGGATCGAGGGAGATCCAGAGAAGTCACTTCTAAGGCAACGGAGAATACTGCGGGAACCGGGAAACGACAGGGACAGGTCAGCACAAGGAGCAAGGGAACAAGGAGAGCAGACACAGGAGAGGAGCCAGAGACACAAAGCTTACTGTGAACAGAGAACTATGTTCCGGCGCTGGATCGTCTGCTGCTCGGGGGCGTGTCGGGCTGCTCTCTCAGCGGAGCCTCGTGCTGCTCCAGCAGCAGAGGGAATGACGGTATGCGCATGCGGCGTAACAGAATCCATTTGTGGCACATGTGATTAAGGGCCATCTAAACAAATTGTGATTGATTGATTGAAAGTGGCCTTCTCTCCACCTGAATTGTTGCCGATTCGATCCTTAGTGACCATCTTGAAGTATCCTTGGGTAAGATACTGAACCCCCAGTTGCTCCCGATGCTGCGTCATCTGTTTGTGAATAGTATCAAAGAGCTTTGAGTACCTTACAAGACCCATTGCATCCAAAATTTCACTAACAAGTTGTCTTTATGTATTTTTTGCTCCTGAAAATGAATCTGGCAGTCATTTCCAATGTTAGAAATTAGTTTTTTAGTAGTCGGTAGATAACTTGGAACACAACTGTACTTGAAACACCTCATTTCCATTGCCAAACCAAATATACTGCCACTCTTGGTGTGACGTCATCTATAGAAACGGTGCCCATTTCCCCACATAGACAGTGTGGATTAAGGCATGTAAATCTATTATTTTGATCACTTATTTGCATTTGTTGTTGCCTTGCTCCATGTTTACTTCACAACTGATATGGTTAACATTATGAGCAATAAAGAAATAGGAAATAATCGCCCCTTTCTGGACTTTCCAGCTCTTCCAACTTCATGCTCTTTGAGAATTTTCTCAAGCATCTTGAGGAAAACATCAGTAGACGCAAAAATAGAATACTAGCGGTTTGCCTTATTTTTATCTAATTTTTGAGCACCGGTTCTGCTCTTCTTTCTCCATTACCATTTCTCCCCTTGAGGGTGCTCCTGATTTTCGGGATCCTATTGGTGTAAGTATTTTATTCTCATCCAAACTCCGACCAAAACAATTATTTTTCAAGGTCACAATCATTGAAATAATCACGGCAAATTACACTCCTTTTGCTTGGTCCGCCCCTTTTTGCGCAATCAGTTTCACTGAAGAGTTCCATATTTTCCTCATATTCCTATCATTTGGAAATTAATGCAGGCTGACCCCTTCTTTAGTTGTATTGCTACAACCTGCAACAATGCATCTGGCAGACATATTTGATCATTCCTTCAAATTTTTTGCGAAAACAATGTGAATCAAGATGAAGATGCTACCAAAGCACGATCTACACAATAGGACATTTCTCCAATCTTCTGTAGGTGACATGTGAAAGTATCCCGCCCACATTTTGAAGTTCTAGATGGGTGCGCCAAAATGTGCCAGAGCTCGTCCAAAAATAGGCTTGTATCTATTTTGGGGAGAATTTCACCTGTAGATATAGTTTTTATGTCCAGAACTATGAAATGACTGCCAATGTTGTCCGCATTAGAGTGGCCCTTTACAGGTAGAAGATTGCAACATAAGTGAAAGCCCATTTAGCATTAGCATTTCAGACAAGAACCCCCCTGGATCCGCCATTGAAGCTAAAGAACGATACTGGTTTAAGTCAAGCAAAGTATACTATGATTAAAGACATGTAACATCACTCTCATGTTACTTACTCTTTATGGGTAATTCTGGGAAACAATCTTTAAAAAGACAAAACATTAAACCCATTAAAACAATCACGTCTCATTAAATCTTCATCGACATTTAATATATCTTTCATTCTTAGTGTGGGGCGAGTTTCTGTCGGCCCTGGTGCGCCACTTTGCCGGTTCTTCCACAGTGTAACGGCGTTCAGCCGAGCCTAGTATCTTTATGCCGATGCATTATCTCTTCCAGTTAACAATGATCATCAGTGCGCTGGGAGTCGGAGAGAAAGGCACGCTTTATGTATCCTAAAGCTCATTAAATGAGTTATGAGCCCCTGGCAGTTGACGGAGCTCTCCATGACATTCCACTCAAGGTATGAAAAATGTGTCCAAGATGGGAGGGTTGTAATTCACATGGTAATGATGGTTTTTGTCTTTGTTGTTTAAGGGCAGAAGCGATTTCCTCATACTGGATGAACCATTAGTAGATTGGCAAAAGGTTATTCATTACTTGGCCACATTCTAATTAAAGTATGAAGTATTTTATGCTAATACATTGCAGAATAATTATTTGTTACTCTGCTTACAGTCGGGGCCATCCCAAGCTAAATGAGGGCTCTAAGCAAAATTGTATTTGGAGGCCACCCCGACGATTACAATTTAATTGCACTTTATGTGACACAATTTTGATACTTATTTAAATCAAACTTAAATTCAAAACACATTTTTTGTGTAAAATAACAATTTTACTTTTATTACAACATACATTGACAAACCTTTCGACAGTAACTCAACTCTGGCTGGGATTTGATTCCAGAGTAGGCCTTTCAATGCCACCAGAGCATTGGGACTCTGTGGGGAAATCTGCCATTTTATCCTCATCAGGGACAAAGCAGGAAGCGACTCGAAAAATATTTCATAGAAAGCACCCTGTCAGTCATTATTTGACATTTTACATGCGCTTCTTCACGCAAAGCGGGCCCCCTCGAGGACAACTTCTGATCTGCATATAAGGAGGAGCGACGTGGTAAACTACATGGTCAAAGTCGAAGGACGCAGATAGATATCGTGCGTTGGGTCTTGGCATAGTTAGATTCATCTAATGTGCGGCGAAGTTGAATTCATAACTGTATATGTAGCACAGATTTTAGCGCCAGTACTACATGAGGGGTGTCCTGGCTGTTATAGAATACTGAATTACCGTGGTTACCATCGCATTGACCAATAAGCCGTTCTCCTTAAAGGGGAACTGCACTTTTTTTTAAATTTTGCCTATCATTCACACTCATTATGAGAGACAAGAACACACATGTCGTTTTTTTTTAGTAGGATCTTAAAGATAATAAAAAAAACGCTTGGAAAATGCGGCTGATAGGAGTTACCGTTGTAGCCTTCAAAGCCCTCTAAGTCAACTTCAAAGCCCTCCATCAACGTTTGTATACACACTGCAAGTCTATATATAATGTAGTAATAGACACAATCATAACAATAAGTAATATGTACAATATTTACCATATTTTGATCATTTTAATCAATGCCAGGAAGCCGATAGAGTGAGGTTAAAGCGACTCAAAGCTGCAAATGTGGAATTTGGAGACAAACTATTTGAACATAAATGGCATGCTTGCTGCAAATAAACCAGAAATAACATCCCCGGTCAGCTGGACCAAAGAGACAACTGTCCATCGAGGGAGTCACACTTTATATTGATCATGATACACCAACACCTCATGTGTGTATCATGAATAACAGCATACGTTGTCTAGCTAGCTGTGTACAAACAAAACATGAAATGTGGGCTAATACTTTACAGATACTGTAATGTGATTGTTCATGTTTTTCAGTCAGTACATACTGGTGTCCTATCACAGTGTTGTGCATTACAAACTCAAACACGTTTCGTGTTAACGTAGAAGCTAGCTCATTTCTTTCTGTAGTTGGCTTTTACGGCTAATACCGTAGCAAGTTCCTCCTTGTTCGCTCTTACCATAACAATGTTGCTACTGCTTGGTTATTATACAGGTTACGTAACGTAAATAAAGTATTGTTGACAGTTTTTTTGTGCATCTTTAAAGTGATTTAGAGGTATAATTGATTGTTCCCATTAGCTGGATTGCTAGCCAGCTTGATTGAGCCGATTTTTATTTTAGAAAGCGAAAAAAAACTAAAAACTTTTGTCTTCATGTCTCTCATAATAATTGTGAACAATAGGCAACATTCCAAAAAAGTGCAATTCTCCTTTAATACAAACCGGCAAACCCTTACAAATATAAAATACATTTTTGGAATGGTCCAGTCTTACTTGCATTCCTTTAACATGCTTAATAAGATTTGTAATCAACCATTCTGCAGATGGTGACTGTCTAACTTTTCTTACAAGCTGGCACTCAGCTTGTAAAGAACAGATAGCCATTTTGCAACATTTCAGGGGTTTTTCATGCTCACAAATGTTCATTAAATCGTCGAGGTACGGGGATAAGGCAACATAATTCCTGCCCGGATAGATTGCTGCTTGGAGTGACGAGACCAATAATTTGAGGGGAGGCAATAAAAATCATGCAACACCTGTTTGTTGGATTGCTAGTGATTAACTTCATCAAGGGCTATTCAGCATCTGTGTGCTGTCACAATTAGTTTAACTTTCCCAAGGCCTGTCGCTGGTAAATGAGAGTCATTATACCAGGATGCCCCCCCACCCTCCTTCTAGGCTGTGGCGCCCGCCTTCCTCAACCCCTCTCTGTGCCCGTCTCCATCTCTTTCACCGCCTCCTAGGTGGAGCTCCCAGCTTGGCTGAATGCGACTCATTTTCAACTCTTCATGTGCAAATGCCGTTCTCTCGTTCCCCCAGAATGTTCCATGCATCCTAATTTGAGTCTTCGCAACATGTATTTCTCGCTTAAAAGCTTCATTTGTCAAAATGCGAAAAGGGATAAATTATCCAGTGATCCTTGTGGATCATGTGATGCTGTGAAAGTCGCCCACGACGAAATGGACCTTTACTGAATATTAGCTCAATCTTAAAAGACAATTTTTAAAGTAGAGACCATTAAGTACAATTTTATGATTATATAACATATTCCTTACCTTACTTTAGAGATTCAAAACTTCTAGTGTGTATTCATTCGGTTTCTTTAAAGACAGCTTACGTATTCATCCTTATCCTTATCCATTTTCTATACCGCTTGTCCTCATTATAGGGTGGTAGATGAGCTATCAGCCTGTGTCAGTTGACTTCAGGTGAGGTGGAGCACACCCTGGACAGGTATTGACACGCACATTTACACCTATGCTTGTATTTGGCGTGTGGGAGGAAACCGAGGTACCCAAAAAACCCACCCAAGTGCCTACAAAATGTCATTTACAGCAGTGGTCCCCAACCACCAGGCCGCGGCCCGGTACCGGTCCGTGGATCGATTGGTACCGGGCCGCACAAGAAATTTAAAAAAATAAAAATAAAAAATTTTTTTTTTTTAATTTTTTTTTTTATTGAATCAACATAAAAAACACAAGATACACTTACAATTAGTGCACCAACCCAAAAAACCTCCCTCCCCCATTTACACTCATTCACACTCATTCGCACAAAAGGGTTGTTTCTTTTTGTTAATATTTCTGGTTCCTACATTATATATCATTATAGATCAATACAGTCAGCAGGGATACAGTCCGTAAGCACACATGATTGTATTTTTTTATGAAAAAAAAAAAAAAAAAAAACATTTCCCCTTCCCGGTCCGTGGGACAAATTTTCAAGCGTTGACCGGTCCGCAGTTACAAAAAGGTTAGGGACCACTGATTTATAGTACATACTGTAACTGTCACAAAAAAGTGCATTTACTATTAAGGAATTACTGTAATCTATCCAGACTACAGCCATTTTTTGGATTCATGTTTAAAAAAAAAATTTAATATACCAAATCCTCCTGAAACTAAATTTGCAAGATGTGTTCCCAGGTCTTCACAAAACGTATATAAAATGTGTTGATCATACACAACATAGCAGAATTATTTTTGACTTATTTCCATAAGAGTTTTGTCTGAACTGCTAAAACTTTTGTTCCAATCACGGGAGAACGCTAAGTAAACCGCACAAAATGTGTGCACCATACAGTATACCCTTTTCAGACTGACCTATAAACACACTGCTTAGCCAAAAAAAGGGGTCAATCAATCAAATGTTTTAGATCAAATTAAAACAGTATCTAATACAATCACCTCTTTTTCAATTTACACTGAAATATTTCAACAGGTCCAAAAGAAGTTGGAGGAAGCAGAGCTTGTCTTATTTTAACCCTTTTTAGATATAGGAACCAAAATTAGGTACTTTTATAGGTACAGACTACTGACCCATTTCTGTTGGGACTACCGACTGAGTACTGAATACCATTAAATTAAATGGTACACATTTTCAATGCACTTGGCAGCCAAAGAGGCGTATTCATAAAGACAATGTTCCGATTTTTCATGTTTTCGAAACAAGCATGCCTGGTAGAAAAGGCTCGAACATAAGGCTTCCCATTTCAAGCCAGCGTGTTGCTAGTTAGGGATTTTATATTGCAATTTCAATACCTCCACCTCAAAAATTTGATTAAGGCTATGTCCACACCGCAGGTCAACTCCGATTTTTTTGCCCATATGTGACCTATATCTGACTTTTTCAGGTTAGCGTGAACAATAATATTCAGATATTTTTCAAATCCGACCCAGGATTCTTTAGTATGTGGATATAGATCAGATATATATCTGATGCGACTCATTGGACCGAAATGTTATCTGCCAAAGCAGACAGGTGTGAAAGTAAATGCTGTACACGGGCGCAGAAAAGAGCCAGTGCAAAACTATGTTTTAGAAGTGATTCAAATATAGGACGACTTGTGTCAATGTCTCGCTGCTCCAGCTATGACTCACCACACACTTCGGTACAGACGTCACAAAAAGTACCCACAGACTGCTGTAGCCAAAGTTTGTTCCATATGAAAGAATAATAAATGTAGACCGCGGATGCACAAACCCCTTGAAATGGCCACAAATGCACCAGGACGGACACCTATGCAAATTTTACCCCGTGTTTACGAAAGTGTGATGTCATGTTTGTACGTATGCAGGTTCCCTCAAAGAAGCGTTCTGTTCACAATAAACACACATACAAGTCAGGTATTTATTTTTCAATTTGAACGAGTACAATAAAAATGTGTAGTTGACACAAAATACAAATTGGACATCAGAACATGCACTGTGAACGTAGCCTAAAGATGCATGATACAATCAAACAGCAAGAAAGTACAATACTTACAGTATAAACACTTCGTAGGGCTCAACAAAAGACAAGACTGGCACATTCTACTTAATGGCAAATACTCTTTCCTGACTACAGCAACACACAGAGTATACACAATTAATGTAAACTTGCAAATGAGACTTAGAAGTGGTAGAAAATAACATATAACAACAGAACAGCACATTTATAAGCTCAGTGTTATACATTAAAAAAAAAAGATATTTCATTATTGAAAATATTTACATTTATTACCAGAGAACATAAAAAATTGGTCTCGTTGAATACTGATACTAATTGCTTTGTACTTGAAATTGGTACCGTATCTGTTTAAATGTGAAAGGTACCTATCCCTACCACTATCTAATGAGTGTGTCTGATGATGATATTAGATGATATCAAATTAATGTGCTTCAAGTGTTCTTCTATACTATACTTTGTTATGCATCTACTGTTTAGTAAACTGACTCCAATTAGCACAACCTTATTTAATTCCACATACAGATATGCTGAGCGTTTTCAGTGCTGTACATGCTGCAGATCTACTTTTTCCTCCCAGGTTGAATTTATTCTCTCTTGTTGAAAAAAGTGTTGCACATTATTGTGTAGCCTATTGTTTGCTTTGTGGATCCTTTTGGCAGCTTGGAAATGCACTGGGTCTGTGAATTTCAATAATTTTGATTGAATGAAAAAAAAGGAATTGTGTGTTTTCTGTTGTTTTCTGTAACGGGCATTATGGATTATGCTGATAGACTTTTCTGCAGTACTGTTAGTCATTGAGGTGTACTTTTCTAATTATTCCCTCATACCTTCGCACAGTGATATTGTATGGTACAATATGGCAACACCAGAGAACAGCAGAAGGTATGGAGTGATTTTTGGTACAGAATGGGTTTTCCTTATTCAATATTATGATATGTATTGTCACTTTGTGTTGTATACACCTAATGTGTGATTTTATCATTGGTTCTGACTCCTAAAATTGTGTTTTTTCTTGTACAACGCAAACGTCTATACCGTCTTTTTATCAAATGTATCAAAACAAATGCAGCCTTCCTTTAGATAATTACTGAATTTTGTTTCAGCTTATTCAACCCTAACTGATGCAATGATTAGCTTCTCATTTGTTTAACAACAATGTTGAACAACAAACCCTGTGGTCTTGGAACATATGTTAATCTGTTTCAGAAGGGTCAAAGTATTGGCATGCATCAAGCATGAGCATACGGAGATTGCTAAAACTACTCATATGGGGTTAACAGCTGTACCAAAGCAATATTAAAGAGTGGCAAGACAGCAGGGGAAACTTTGTGCAGTGGTCCAAAATCTCTCGTCATCGATATAAGATCTAGGCGTGAAATTAATGCAATTCTGGAAAGAAAGAAAATGTGACTTTGCAATTGATGTAAGCCAATCAGTGCAGTAATTAATGTTAAAGGTGGTCTGGGCACCGCACCTGCTGTTTTGGGTTGGGCTCTCTGGGTGGTTGGGGCTGTACTTTGGGTTGGGCTCTCTGGGTGGTTGGGGCTGTACTTTGGCTCACCGCACATAGTGGGGGACAAATATATTGTACATACAAATACACATATATGCTCACATACACACAATTATTCATCCATATATACATGCATACATACATTCATTCATACATAGGTGCACACATAGGTTTTTACCCACATATATAAGTACATATGCTCCCACATACATACACAAATACAGTACAAGCTGTACATACACACTCAGGGTACACACATCGACAAGCACATCCACTGTACAAACATACATACTGTATACTCATACTGTACATATAGAAGCACATATGCATACATACAGTCATGCATATAATCACGTTTCATCAAACATATATTAACATTGTTCCCCTAGGGCAGGGGTCACCAACCTTTTTGAAACCAAGAGCTACTTCTTGGGTACTGATTAATGCAAAGGGCTACCAGTTTGATACACACTTAAATAAATTGCCAGAAATAGCCAATTTGCTCAATTTACCTTTAACTCTATGTTATTATTAATAATTAATGCTATTTATCTTTGTGGAAACACTGATCATCTTAATGATTTCTCACAATAAATATATATAGAAACAGATAAATATCAATATGCAACACTTTATTTTTATATTTTCTCTAAGTGCACATTTTTCAAATTGAACATTTTCAAATGATCACTTCTAAGACAATCTTGTGAAATCACAATATCCCATTTTAACTAGCTAGCCACTAACATTTTTGAACAAATCATGAATTACTTTGCACCATGTTTGTACAAATAATAACTCATGTAAAATACAAAAGTCGACTCTCCAATTTTTAAATACACCATGTCACACTTTGAACTGGACACCAAATCTGTTATCTGTTTCTTTGTCAGTTAGTGAAGACCAAGTCTTTAAAATATTTTCTTGGATTTTCAAATTCTATTTGAGTTTTGTCTCTCTTAGAATTAAAATTGTCGAGCAAAGCGAGACCAGCTTGCTAGTAAATAAATACAATTAAACAAATAGGAGGCAGCTCACTGGTAAGTGCTGCTATTTGAGCTATTTTTAAAACAGGCCAGCGGGCTACTCATCTGGTCCTTACGGGCTACCTGGTGCCCGCGGGCACCGCGTTGGTGACCCCTGCCCTAGGGGAAACTGGGTAACACACGGCACACTAATGAAGCTTAACCTATTGTTACTATTACAAGCTACAAGGTTAATACAGTTTGCTTCTTTTTCTTCACCTTCATTTATCTGCTTTCTCTTGTAATTCAATTTTTCATTACCAATATCTATTGCATTTAAAACAATTGCATTGTTGATATTCAAGGTAATTCTTATTATTCATTATCAGTGATGCTATTTCTATTGGTATTTTTATTTCTCCATTTGTAGTGCAATAATGTTCATTGTCATTTCTGTGTTATTAATATTTACTTCACCAACTGCTTCTTTGCTGTCACTTTTCGTATCATATTTGTACATATTGTATTTGCTGATGCTGTTTTGTTGTAGTTGTTGACCTCTCTCTGTCTTATCCCCCTCTTGTCCCTGCAATTTCCCCCTGTCTTCCTTTATTTTTTCTTTCTAAGTATTAGTGTGTGACCTTTTTTTAAACCAGGCAGAATATAAACACAAACTGTCATTTTTTAAATTGACAAAATTTATCGTTGACTTTATTGTTTATTCATTTATTTAAATTATACCATAACAATAACTATAAGATTCAAATTTTAAGATATAAATTATTTTAATTGATCAACACTTTTGGCCTCAGATTCGATCCGATTTAGAGTCTTGATCCGATACTTTGACAATACAAACGTAGATCATCTACACATGTTTAACAGCAAGTAACTAAAGTAAACACTATAACACATTTTTATAAAGCTTATCTTAATAAATTTAGAATCTGTTGGTATTGTTGTAAATCAGATGATGTACTAAATGTGTGGTATTGAATGCAACATGCATTTGTTTTTGCGACTGCACTATAACTAAACAAAACTATTGGTTCCCATTTAAATCATTTGGGTTTTGCCCTCAAAGCCTTCTTGTATCCAGAGACTTATTCCCAGAGTTAGTAAACAATAACCAAAATTATCAGTAAAATAATAACAAGAAAAACAAAAACATTGATCAAATCACTGCAGTATCATTTTTATACTGATACAAGACAAGATATCGATACAATTTACATCTAATTTGATTATTCCTACTTTACATTGAAACTTGAGCGGTTAGCTTCTTGTGTCGTCCTGCTCGTTGTGTGTGTGTGTGTGTGTGTAACCATTCATTTTCCTGTAGTCCTTCAGTGATAATAGCACTTGGAATAAACTTTTTTTTTTCGTGTAGTATCTCAAAAGCTGTTTCGTAGTGTGTATAGACGACACATTCGTTGCAGCTTGCTCTCAAATATGAGCCAGTGTTCTGGTAAGACGCGCACCATCATAGAATTAATGCAACTCATTTATGTGTGTAATTGGTACATTTGTAAACAGTTAAAATTATGTACAAAGCAATTTATAACGTGCTACCTAAGAATGAATAACAATTCGTCACAACAAAAGAGGATGAATATATCTTTAGAGAAAAATCTAATTTAAAACATTTGTATGCACGTACAACACTTAAGACATTTAGCATATCCGTATGTAGAAATTAATTATGGAATGGATTAAGTGGTCATAAATAAATAGTTAAGTCATTTATGGTTTACATAGGAGATGGATGGGAAGATCTTTTTTTTTAAGGTTCAAGATGTTTATCATAATTCTTCTTCTTTGTACTTTGTAAACACTTCTAGTTTGAACAGTCTCTTAAACTGAATCATATTGGTGCTTTTAAATTACTGTGTATGTTTATATGTCTAATATGTATTTATTTATTTAATATGTGTTTACTTACTTATTGTATATTAATTTATTTACTCATGTATTTATTTACTATTCTGTTACAAACAGAGAACAAAGAACTGGGATAAAACTGCTATGATATGAAAAATCGTAGGATTAAATAAGCTCTGCGTCTTCCTACTCCTTTTCGAACATGATGTAATGAAACAACTGTAAATATGTGACACATTACCTTGTAATTGTATTCTATGCATGTTGGATTGGACTTAGACTTAGAATTAGACAAACTTTAATGATCCACAAGGGAAATTGTTCCACACAGTAGCTCAGTTACAAAGGATGGAAAGTGAAAGGATGGAAAGGACAATGCAGGTATAAAATAGACTAAAAATGTACCGTAGTAGCAATATAAAATCTAACATATATACGTAATATTTACATAATATATGTACAGTATATGATATATACTGATATATTACAGTACAATATGTATATGTAACAGCTGCAGCATAGAATAGAGAGTAGATCTGGATTTGGGATATCTCCATTTGAAACCTATTTATACTGTATATTGTTCACAATAAACCGGTATTATGCTAAAGAGCTAACATTAGAAGGAAAGCTTTAAGACAAGGTTCTTTTTCAGCTCAATTTTAAACACACTTAGCAGTTTAGGACAGCTAAGCTTTTTTTCCCCCTCGCCCAAAATCTATAATTTCAGAGATATTAGACTTCTTCTGCAAAGACATCACCAGCAAGGTCATGGACATCAAAACCGCAACAATTGAACACATATTTGCAGACTATATCTGCATTGTTATTTTTTTGGGATATACAATACAAACCATTTTTTGTCCCTTTTCTCTCTAAAGTGATATGCCTTGTTAACTCTGGAATGTGTTCAATTATCCATAACCATAGATTGTAATGACAATAATGATAGTTTGAGGCTGTTGGAGAACACATTGTAGAGAAAAGAAACTGGCCGTTACCCCAAAGTATTTCCCATCCGGTTTATATAATCAGTCTCACAGATTGGATGGACTTGAAATGGGTTCCAGATAATTATGTGAGAGGTTTCTGCAACAGCCAATCGTTTGACTCGACACAATCATCTCCCAAGCTATCGCACGCAAAAAAAATAAAACAAATAATGTTGTTTGTGAAATTGGAAGCAGGCCATAGGAGTTGCTTCCTCTATGAAAGAACAAGGGAGTAGTGGTGCACGACCTCCTGCAGGGAGGGTAATAGACTCAGTAGCTCGCTTGGCCACACGTTTCAAATATTCCAAAGTTGGAGTCAAAAATAAAAAACCTCTAAATGAAGAGATGTTGGCCACTTCACAAGCTTACTTTCTACCTGGCACTCTATTGATCGTGCCAGCTAGCATCTAAAAACAGGGAAAGGAGAACACGGCCGCCCTCCCCGAGGCCGAAGCTGCTTTCTGCACCTTTCACGCTCAACCTGCCTGTGAACACACCTCTCTAATCTGGACTGGCGTGCTTTTGTGGCTGCAATAGGGATGGCTCTCTGAAACAATTAGGCTTGGGGACAGCTCCTGCACTCTTCCCCCCTTCTCCATGCCAGATTCCATCTCGAAAGCATTTCATCTGTGGCGGCGGGAAGGTGCATGTAGGGTGGCTCAGTGCTGTGTGAAAAGCAGCAGGTAATAGGCTGTGTAATGTGTTTGGAGGAGTAGTTTTAGTATTCACAGTTAGTCCTGACCTCTGGCTGCTGGTGCCACCCCCGCAGTAATTTCCTCTGAAAAGATGTAATTGAATTCATGGGGATGAGTAAACATATATTAAGTAGTAAAGAAAGATAACAATGTTGTGGATAGGTCAAGGAAGGCAATGGTAGCGCTGGAAGTACTTGAACATAGTTAAGACAAACAAGTGAAGAGAGTGTGAAAAAAAAAAACCCTGAAAGAACTTTTACTTTTTTTTTCCATTCACATCTGTTTAGATTAAATTAAGTCTGATGTTTTACTTAAAAAAGTACCCATGCTACAGTAATGTAATAAGAACCGATAACAAAAATAATTATACCGCTACAAAGCTTTTAACGGTCATTTTTGATTGATGATGTCAGAGGCATAAAAGCAGAAATGTGAGAAGTATTTTTTTTACTTTGAAACAGAGGTGGGTGGAGTACCAAGGTGTGTGTTCATTAAATTACTTTGGAATAGTATGACTTAAGTAAAAGTAAAAAGAAGTCATCAAAACAATTACTTGAGTAAATTTAAGTATTCTGTGAAAAAAAACGACTGAAGTATTGAGTGACGTGATTTATTTAGTAGCTATTTTTTAATGGTTCTTGGACTACAACTCTAGTTGGTGTGCGTGTTTGTGTTAGTGTGTGTGTGTGTGTGTGTGTGTGTGAAATTTAAAAATCACATAATTTACTGCAGCTTTTTTTCTCTACTTACACGTTTGTAGAAGTGGAATTCTTGTAGTCTGAAATGTAAACATTTTTACTGACACAGATGGCAGCATATGATATAAATGTCCTTTTTACTAGTTTGAAGATATGTGTGCTGCATTGTCTTTTTACAGTCAGTACGTTTTTATGCGCTTAATAAGTATGAGTTGTCAAATAATTCAGTTTATTCTATTTTCACAGCTACATGTGAAGTTCTAGTTTCCATGCTCTTATCTTTAATGTGACTATAGGCTGTGTGCCTCTTGTACACCAGGGGGCAGTGGTGGCAATGTGGTAACATAAATACAATAGAAGTAGAGAATGCTACATGCTAATAAGGTAGCATTAATAACGTTCAAGCTTCTGATCTACTTAACACTGCTAATTAGTATTGTTGGTAATGTTTGAATTTGTTTAAATGACATTTGTTGGTGTTATGAACATCAGAGAAATACAAATTAAAAAATGATATTTTTTTAGTCAACTGTTTTAGAAGGTTTCTGTTCACCAGTCCTCTCAAACAGCTGGGATGTGCTGGCGTCATGTCACATGTCATCGAAGTTGTCATATACTGTAAAAAATACTGACCTACATATCTGTACTTTGTGCTTTTTTGGCGTAAACAGTCCTTCCCACTACCAGCTTGTTATTCCTTGCCTGGTAGAATGCCAGGCTCCGTTTGATTGGTGAAATGGTTTCAGATGTCACTTGTGCCTACGTTGTATTGACGAAACAGAGTCAAATGAGTACGGCTTTGCAAGCCTTAATCAATAAATTCTAAATAATTGTGTTACAAATATCACAATGATATTTACTCAAGTAAAATTAGAAGTATGTTTCATTAGAACTACTTTGACAAGTACAATGTATCCAAAAAGTTGCTTGAGTAAATCAAATGGAGTAAATGTAGCACGTTACTACCCACCTCTGGTTTGCATCATCATACAAAAGCGACCTATTAATTTTTCAGGTAATATCCGGGTGGCATTACATGCCTGAAGATAGGATGCATATACGGAATTAACATATTTTACGAATATAGTCATAATAGAACATCAAGCAGTAAGACTTTGCGGCCAAACGACGGAAATTAGGAAGTTCAGGTCTACCAGCTGGCCTGGGAATGTCTCGGGATCACCCGGGAAGAACTGGATGAAGTAGCTAGGAAGAGAACTGTCTGGACTTCTCTGCTTAGGCTGCTGCCCCCGCCACCCGACTTCGGAAAAGCGCAAGAAGATGGATGGATGGATGGATAAAACAATCCCTCTTCAACCCTACAATCAAAAACTATGTGGCCCTTTTAGAGATTAACAAGTATATGGGACACACCCCTGTACATTGTGCTGCATTTGGTTGCACTTTAAGCCGTACAGTTGAAACAAAAACACTGAGGGAAACCTTTCATGGGTAAATATTAAATTAAATAAGTTGTGTATTAATTAGGGCTGTCGTAAATAACAAAATAATTCATGTGATCAATCACAAAAACTTATACGCAGCTTAATCACGTGATTCAGGCCAATGCATACGTCAGTGCAAAGATAAGTGAGGAGACACTCCAAAATACAGCCTGACTGGACTTTAGATAAAACTGTTACCAAGGTTTGAGCAAAATAATTATGTGTATTTAAGTATAACATTTTTAAAAAATGTTCCTGGATGACATTTTGACACAAAATCGCATTAGTGTTCAACTATTGAGTCTTTTTTAAAGTTATTTTAAATTATGCAAGCTAGTAATAACTTGTAATTAGTCGTGTTTAATTAAAAATCCAAACGTTTGATTTATCTGTTTAAAAAGAATCATTTGGCATCACTAGTAGTAATAGCACATGTTTGGACTTTGACGATAAAGTAAAACCCCTTTATACAGAGTGTGTCCCCCCTAGCCCCAGTGTAGTGCCATCTCTAAATACAATACAGTGCTCAAACGCTTTTCACTTTTCTCCCAGGAATATTTCTTCAATATAGTTATCTGTTTTGCCAAAAATGGTACAGTCTTTTATCAAATATTGTCCTGCATTGGCTAACTAACATACGGAGGGAAACAACAGCACACAATAATTTTTTCACCATGTGCTATCCTTTCTGTCAAACGTGTTCCTAAATTGTTGGAGTCAAAGGCGAGTGTGAAGCAAAGCACCATGGGCATGCAATACATCCCTTTTAAAGAATTCTTCCAGCAGTGGTTTTCAGTCCACACCAAACCCGCAGAGTCTTGACGTCTCAGAGTCACTCTTTGGTGAGATGTATTGAAGCAAAGTCCCGGGGGATCGCCCTCTGTATAATTTAGAAGTTCTAACATCGACCCCCATCTTGAAAAATATCGAATACGGTATTGTCACTCTGAGCAACTGCTGCGTGGTCAGGCAATTGTCTGTCAGTTACCAGCGAGTCCTCCGCCTCATGCCGGCGACTGAGGGCTGGCTCATTGTCATGGTTTCCATCTGTCAGAGAGGCGCGATGCCTTTGAAGAGAATACTTGCGCTTAAAGAATGGATTACTGAGCAGGCAACAGCAGCAGCTTTGGTGGACTGCAGCATTGATTGCTGTGCAGTAGCTTTTTGTGTTTAAAGCCGGTTCACCAACATCTTTGTGCAAGAAACACTCACAGAACACTTAATTTGTATGCGATCTAATCAGATTACACATCCAAAATCTGTCTTCTACAATATAATAATGACACTGTCAGACGTACAAGTGGAGCTCATGTTATGGCTTATGCTGAAGTGATATTTTAAAAATGTTCCCTCAACCAAACAATAACTATGGCAAACATTGACATTTTTTGTAGAATATGCTTGTGTGCTGACCCTCGCATTTCCTTTTTTTTTTTTTTTTTACATTCCAGCTTATACAATAAACAAAGGCTGACATTTAAGGGCAGGCATGGCAAATAACATTCAACACCAGCTGCATTGTGCTTTAACCTCTGTAGTCACAATAAACACACGTCTTCACAACCATTGTAGTGGTTTGAGCTTCCCAGGGAAATGAAATTGATGGAATGCTATCAAACTGCATGCTTTGATCCTCTGATTATGTTTTATGGACAAGTCAAATTCATTGTGTGTTTAACATACATGATCAATAAAGCTTATTCTGATTTAGATGCATAACATTTAGCACGTACAAATGCCACAATAGTCGAGGTAAGCAAAACAAGTAAGCCCCTATAGCAGGGGTCGGCAACCCGCGGCTCCGGAGCCGCATGCGGCTCCTTGACCACTCTAATGCGGCTCAGCTACATACATATATTGAACAATATGTAATACATATATGGGAGATCCACCCAGGAATGGGGCCATATAGATCCTTTTCCTACCATACACCGGTATGACACAATATTAACAAAATATAATTATTCCCCTATTCCCTTTAATTTTAACCAACTGTTTGGGCAAATTAATGCCAATAATGCAAAATAAGTAAAACAAAGCAAAAATAGCTATTACTACTTTGATTCTACTCCTTTGGATTTTTACTCTTAAAGCTGAATTCGGGCTGAAGGCATATACATACATATATATATATATGTATATATATATATATATATATATGTATATATATATATATATATATATATATATATATATATATATATATATATATATATATATATATATATATATATATATATATATATATGTATATATATATATATATATATATATATATATATATATATATATATATATATATATATATATATATATACATATATATACACTACCGTTCAAAAGTTTGGGGTCACCCAAACAATTTTGTGGAATAGCCTTCATTTCTAAGAACAAGAATAGACTGTCGAGTTTCAGATGAAAGTTCTCTTTTTCTGGCCATTTTGAGCGTTTAATTGACCCCACAAATGTGATGCTCCAGAAACTCAATCTGCTCAAAGGAAGGTCAGTTTTGTAGCTTCTGTAACGAGCTAAACTGTTTTCAGATGTGTGAACATGATTGCACAAGGGTTTTCTAATCATCAATTAGCCTTCTGAGCCAATGAGCAAACACATTGTACCATTAGAACACTGGAGTGATAGTTGCTGGAAATGGGCCTCTATACACCTATGTAGATATTGCACCAAAAACCAGACATTTGCAGCTAGAATAGTCATTTACCACATTAGCAATATATAGAGTGTATTTCTTTAAAGTTAAGACTAGTTTAAAGTTATCTTCATTGAAAAGTACAGTGCTTTTCCTTCAAAAATAAGGACATTTCAATGTGACCCCAAACTTTTGAACGGTAGTGTATATATATATATATATATACATATATATGTGTGTGTGTGTATATATATATACACATATATATGAATCGAAATATAAATATCATTATTAAATCCATCAATTTTCTACCGCTTGTCTCTTTTGGGGTCGTGGGGGGTGCTGGAGCCTATCTCAGCTGCATATATATATACTGTATATATACTGTATGTATATATACATTGTATATATATATATATATATACACTTATATATACATATATATATATATATATCAGTGGCGTGCGGTGAGGTTCATGTCTGGTGAGGCACTGACTTCATCACAGTCAGATTTACAAAACATATGAACCCTAAAGAGTATCTTATTCACCATGTGATTGGCAGCAGTTAATGTTTTATGTTTAATTATATTATTATATATTATATTATATATATATATAATATAATATATATATATATAAAATATATATATATATATTATATTAGTTATGTTTAATGTTTTAAGTTAATGTGTTTAAAAGCTCATACCAGCATTCTTCCCTGCTTTGCACTCAGCATCAAGGGTTGGAATTGGGGGTTAAATCACCAAAAATTATTCCCAGGCACGGCGCCGCTGCTGCCCACTGCTCCCCTCACCTCCCAGGGGGTGAACAAGGGGATGGGTCAAATCCAGAGGACAAATTTCACCACACCTAGTATGTGTGTGACAATCATTGGTACTTTACTTTAACTTTACACTTACAAACTGTAGCATGCACACAAAAAAGCACATTTAATTAAAAAAAAAAACGTTATTATGGTCTTACCTTTACTTATAAGTGCGGGAACAGTGGTGTTTGTGTTGGAAGAGTTGTGAATTAATGAAATATGAAATCCGCGCTGCCGTCTGCAGGTGTACCTAATGTTGTGTCCCTGTTCACGGCTCCTCCGGCGCGCCGCGCGAGCATTGTTGTTTTTGCACTTTTTGGCTTCTTGTTAAGTGACTTTTTTGGGGTAGATTCGGTCTTGCACGTGGAGGGTTTGGGTGTGGGCTTTGGTTGGTGTGGCGCTCCCGTAGGGCGGTGCATCGCGGCTGAGGTGCTTGGCACCAGGAGGCGGGGTTATGAGACGAGCCTCCAGTTTTATGATCGATCAGCACAAGAAATACATTACACACATACAGTTGTTGATAAAATACACTGTACATTATATACCTCAGCTAACTAAACTATGGAAATGTATAATATAATTCATATAGCAATACGGTCTTACTGCACAGCAGGCCAGCAGTTAGCCGAGTCATTGTGCACAATCCATGTTGAGGCACAAATCAGTGACGTGCCTCAACTGGCTGCTGATCACCGCACCGTCTCTTCTCAGTATTTGAACGGCAAATGTGAAAATAAAAATAAAAATAATCTAAAACTGGTTAAGTTAAATGGAAAATAACTTTAGTATAATCACTGGATACATATAACAATTTAATTTATTTTTTTTCTTTTTACTATTTTTTTCTTTCCATGATGGCAGGTGAGGCCGTACGCCTCCCCTGCCTCTAGTGACGGCACACCATTGATATATATATATATATATACACACACACACACACACACACACATATATATATAAATATATATATACACACTTATATATACATATATATATATATATATCCGTCCATTTTCTACCGCTTGTCCGTTTTGGGGGGGGGGGGGGGGGTGCTGGAGCCTATCTCAGCTGCATTCGGGCGGAAGGCGGGGTACACCCTGGACAAGTCGCCACCTCATCGCAGGGCCAACACAGATAGACAGACAACATTCACACTCATTCACACACTAGGGCCAATTTTTTTAGTGTTGCCAATCATACACTGTGAAAGAGGCACACACACCGGAGTTGAATCACGGGGATTTATTCACCTTTTTTTGGAAAAAACAAAAACAGGGCGTCACACACAGTCCACGGCAAACAGAATCTCTCTCCACAGCTCCGAGCGTCAGTGCTCACTCAATTCAATTATACATGTTTAAATGTGGAAATGGAAATAATAATAATAAAGGTAAAAAAAAAGCATAATAGTCTCAAATAAATTAATTAAATAAAACACAGTATATAAAATATATACTTCAGCAAATAACAATATATATTAAGAAAAAGGATCCTTAAATGTGCAGCAATACACCTCATCTTTCCCACCCACATCAATTCTTTTTATATTTTTTATACAATAAACTAAACCAAAAAAACTCATAACAGACATACCTTTTTTTGGAAAAAACAAAAACAGGGCGTCACACACAGTCCACGGCAAACAGAATCTCTCTCCACTAAAGAATAAAGAAAAAAATACACACTCATATAAATGCTACAGCGGCACACAAGATGACCACACAGACACACAGCAGAGCCCCTGACCCGTGCACAAACTCATGAGACAGGAGACCCCACAACAACTGCAGCTAGCAGTAAGCTAACCAAGCTAATCCACACATCCTTTAGCATACAAAAGTTCGTTTTTTTTTCAACAATTCAACAGCCATTCGGGAATTCAACACACATGCACACCAACAAGTCACAAAACAGTGTGCATTCCCACAAAACACTTTTAAAAACGACAACCAAAAAGTTTATAAAAAAAACAAAAGGAGAGAGACATAACCATGACTTACCAGCTCCGAGCGTCAGTCCTCACTGAAGGTGGTCACAAAGGTGCGACGCCAAATCACACCCCAGGGAAACAAAAAGGTATGTAACGGAAAATAATAGAGTGGAACCTATTTACAATGAGAAACACTTTTGGGGAAGTTCACAACAAAAAATGATGTGAATAATTGAACAAAATTAAAATAAAATAAAATAAAATTTAGCTCGGCTACATATATATATATATATATATATATATATATATATATATATATATATATATATATATATATATATATATATATATATATATACACACACACACAAATATATATATATATATATATATATATATATATATATATATATATATATATATATATATATATATATATATATATATATATATATATACGCTACCGTTCAAAAGTTTGGGGTCACATTGAAATGTCCTTATTTTTGAAGGAAAAGCACTGTACTTTTCAATAAAGATAACTTTAAACAAAATAACACTCCACAGTAACCAAGTAAAGTAAAGTAACAAATTAAATAGCTGTCCAAGGTACATGTGCAAATGGTGGATGGTAGTGATAGTTCAATAAATAAAATTAATAATTACAAAAAATAAAATAAAACAAATAGATAAAAGGCATACATTGCATAGATTAGCCATCAATCCAGGAAATTAAAACAGAACATGTGTATCCTCTTCTTACTTGCCACATCTGAGACATGATGTCTCTTCTTCTGCTTCCTGTTCTGTTCTGACTGCTGTGCTTGATTTCGAGCCGTAACTGTTATTATTGTCTGGCCGGAAACGGCGAGATTGAATGATATAGTGAGGCTCTGGCCCAGTGCCTAGAAGACTATAAAACTGTATAAAAGTATAAGTAAAAGTTGTAACAATGATTACGTACGTGAATTTATGGAAGGCTCATTATTGTTGCCGGAGGGGAGCAGTGAGGGATGCTTCCTGTCTGGGCGACCTAGTGGAAGTTACACCTCTGGGCGAGTCGGTGCATCAAGACACGCGCTGAGTTCAATTTCCAGCTAGTCCCACCGATGGCGAACTCTGGCCCCGCTCGTGGAGAACAGTTGCACGGCGAGCTCCGTGTCAGACTGCGGTGCGTACCAAAAAACCCTGCATCCCTCAACTAGGAACAACCTCCCAAAATACTTACACGAGGGAAGCGAGTTTAATGATTGAAGTCCCATAATTTGACTGCAAGGTTAATATTCAAATCAGACTCCATCGAATTGTCGTCTATTCTAAGACACCCCTTAGAAAATATATATAAATTCGCCTAATGAATCTTGTATGGGTATTGTTTACATTTGAACGGATGCTACAGTTGCCCTTTGCCACATCACACTTCAAAGTTTGTGGCCTCACTTGATCTCTGATTTTTCCAAATGCATCTGTGTATTAGCATAAACATGTCTCAGTGAACTAAAAATATCAAAACCACAGTAGTATTGCCCACGAGATGAGACCAACCCAGTCCAAATGCACTGTTCAGTATCTTGGCCACTGATTGGCTCAGCCTCAATCAGCATTATTATATTGGGCTAACTGAGTAGAAAGGTGACTAAGTGGGTGTTATTTCATGTTTAAAGGGCTCTCATAATAAAATATTGTATTTAGAAGGTTGTAAACAGTTGTTTTTTATGGTCTAGCTATGAAAATAGTCGATTTATATATGATAATTCCTACATCTGTAGTACTGTAGTACCAAAATCGGTACATACAAAATGGTGCCGAATCTGATGCGTAAACCATGCCTGAACTGCTACTTGAAAAAAAGGAAAACATGCTAGTTTTTGTAAAAAAAAACAAAAAAAACCTTTTTATTCTAATGGAATTTTGTGACATTTAAGTTGAACAGACTAGTAATTGAAATACTTGAATGATATACATTAAATGATAACTAAGTAATATGTTCAAAAATAAGAAATAAAATCCACAACAACTTGAAAAATGTGCAAAAAGCAACTTTTGTGTTGTAATGTTGTGTATCATAATTCTGGGGGTTCGTAATTGCAACCAAGCTTGCTGTAACCAGCGGCGTAATCAAGATTTGACTAATACAGAGGTCAAAAAATAGTGAGCCAAGAGGAGCTTTGAAAGGCTGAAATCATGGGTATTCCAGCACCATATAAATAATATTACCTTGAGCAACACAATGAACAATTCTTCTGTTTTGTCGTTCATGTCCTAGTTACGCGCACCTCAAGGGCCACCGGAAGTAATGGGAGAAATGGATTTGAATATTCTAATCAGTGACAGAGCATGACGTGTCTAGGAATACATTTGGGGTAAAATTTCATATGATGTGCCTTGTCATTCAATAATTTACATTTGACATGAACGTCTTCATACAATCAGAGATTCTCCAACTGTGGTACGTTTACCAATAGTGGTACCTGTACTCCATCAAGTGGTACGTCAAAGAATCACTTAATTAAAAATTCAAACAGACTGTTACTGTTCAAACTGTGTGTAATGTTACAGTGGCAAACAATATTAAATATATTATTGTTAAATAAAACCACTGTCTTGTTTTTAATAAATATATATGCTTACTACGCTACTGTATTTAAACGTTAGTCATTATGGTGGTACTTGGAACGCCAAGTTTTTTTTAGGTGGTACTTGCTGATGAAATCTTGAGAACTACTGCTCTGAATGCAAAGGTAATTGCGCAAATTATTGTACAGGATTTCAATCCCTGTTTGGCTTCTTATTTAAGCCAGAAGTCACTTCCTAAAAATGACTCATCATCTTTTACCATGAAGAGAAAAGAGTCCACAAAGCCTGCCTGCACGTGTAAAGTGTGTGTGTTGGGATTAACTGAGAATTATTACGGCAAACAGAGGAAAAAGGGATTGGGACAGTAAATGATGGTTTTTGCCAAGGACATGGCCTTTTGCACAGCATGGGCTCAGTAAACGGAGACTCTGACAAATGTTTTGTATCAATTTAATGCTCCCTCGTGTGAGTCTCTTAACAGAAAACTTTAAAGGTCACACTTTAAATAGAGACATAACGGTTGAACTATGAACGGGAGGGGTAAATTGCCGGGGCTTCTTGGCAACATAATGCACAAATCATGTTATAAAATAAAATCAATCATGTAAATGATCAAGACTCTAAAATCCGTGAATAGATTTTTGTGCCATTACAAATGCACACACATCCTCTCATGCAAAAGGCAGTGCAGGTGGGGGAATGATGTGCTGACTAAACTACTCCTCTAAACTATTATCTCCTGATAATAGTTGTAAACATGCATCAATGAAGTGAATGGGGTAATGTCAGATTTATTAACAGACGGCGAACTACATTGCCTAATTACGTAAACCGATGGCAGTGTATGATAGCAGAAGACAATCTGAAATCATTTTATATGTTTTCATTTACTCTTGTGACTGAGTCAGCACTTTCAGCCTTTTAAATAAGCAGTGAGAAACAATATTTTTGCCATAGTTTTATATATTGTACACTATACCGTTATTTACTTTTTGCTTTTTAAATTCGATCTCAATTCTGTACACTGCTGCTGGAATTAAAATTTTCCTGAGGGAACTCTCCTGAAGGAATCAATAAAGTACTATCTATCTATCTATCTATCTATCTATCTATCTATCTATCTATCTATCTATCTATCTATCTATCTATCTATCTATCTATCTATCTATCTATCTATCTATCTATCTATCTATCTATCTATCTATCTATCTATCTATCTATCTATCTATCCATCCATCCATCCATCCATCCATCCATCCATCCATCCATCCATCCATCCATCCATCTATCTATCTATCTATCTATCTATCTATCTATCTATCTATCTATCTATCTATCTATCTATCTATCTATCTATCTATCTATCTATCTATCTATCTATCTATCTATCCATCTATCTATCTATCTATAAGCCAAAGTCAGAAAGTAAACTTACAGCGGTAAATCTTCTCCTCAGACTAGACTGGAATCAATCAGTTGGTTGGATCAACCTTTCAATTGATTATTTACTGAAACCAATAAAATCAAGAGTGTACTACTTGGCTGCAACCAGCAGAGGCACTGTGGATTCAATCCATACTAGCGTGCACTGCAGTAATGAATATGAAAACTGCCACCAATCAGTATCAGCAGATGTTTGTGAAAAAGTATGTGATCGCAATTGCGAGTAATGTCATTTATTGCCGATCACAAACTCTGATCCCTTAAGTCTGACATCTTATTTATTTTTAGTCCCCTGGTAGACAAACAGCTACCAGCTAATTACAGTATGTGTCTCTATACACAGTGTGGATACGCTCCACACATTCACTGCGGCAAATAACCTGCATGTCTTAGTACAGGGGTGTCAAAACGTATGGCCCGGGGGCGGATCAGGCCCGGCGACAGGTTTTATCCGGCCTGTGGGATGAGTTTGCTAAGTATAGAAATTAACCTGAATTTTTTTAATGAAAGAAACAGCTGTTCTAAATGTGTCCACTGGATGTCGAAATAGCAATTCTTTATATCTTTGTAGATGATGCTACACATGTACAAAATAAACCACATGATGTTAGTACATCAGTCGAGGAAAATGATCAAACTACATACTGTAAATAACATTCTGTAATTTGATGTTAATATAATTTTTTCTATCTTGATTGATTGGAAATGAACACCAATGAGTTGAATGATGACCATTATCACATTATTTATTCAGAAAGTATAAATAATGACAAATAAAGAAACAATACTATTAACCGCAACATGTAAGTGTAAAAAAAACCCAACAACATTATGATTTGTACAATTTCAGAATGTGCTTGTTCTATTTTTAAATTAAGAAAACAATCGGAAGTTGTCTTTATCTTTAAGCTTCATGATTTTACCAGTCCAGCCCACTTGGGAGTCATTTTTTTTCCATGTGGCCCCCAATCTAAAATTAGTTTGACACCCCTGTCTTAGTATCTTAAGTATCATTATCATTAGCATTATCACTGGGGGATGAGACTAAACGTGTTACAAACTGAGAGCAAGTCAGGGGCAGAAATTCTAATAGCTAAACTAGGAGCAAAGCTAGATTTAAACGACACCAAGAAATAAGTGCTTAGTAAAATTTAGAAGTGTAGCTGGAAGAGCATTACAACAGTTATTAACAGGAATTAACAATTTGATTAATAGGAGTCTAGAGAGAAGATAATATAACAACAACTGTTGGTGTGTCAGCATTGTCACAGTCAGTACGTAAAAGTAAGAGTAGTGAGGATCGATCCATACATCGCTAATGATGATAGCAGGGATAGTATCAATATCTGATCGATACTAGATTGATTAGATCGATATTTATGTTTACTCAAAATCCTTTTTTTGTTGTTGTTGTTAATATTTACAAATTCAGGGAATAATTCCCTGAAAACAGGAGGACCATGAGAAACCAATAGATTTCAATTTGTTTTTTTGTTTAGTTATTGAGTACTATTGACTTAGTTTTGATCAAACAATTGCATGTAAATATTGTGTTGATATTGTTAAGCTATCAATAAAAGTCATCATAAAGTCAAATACAAATAAAGCAACAAGAGAAGTACCCCACGCTTCTCTTTTGTAAAGAAATTCTGTACAGCAGTTACGGGCATCTACATCAACAATGTGATTTGCCTGAGTGGCTGGACAGGACCTGTTAAAAAAGAAAAGTAACAGTCATCATAAATAAACAGAAACATTCACAGCTAATACTGTACATGTGATCAGCATCACCCAATCGCACTCATGGATGATTGGTATCGGGATCGACAGCATCCGTATGTAAGCTAGACCACACAAAACACACACATGTGATCAGTCACAATATAACGTGATGCTCCAAAAGCAGAGTTTAGAATAGTTTAAGATTTTACTCGCGGTTACACCAGGACCTAAGCAACCATAGCATCCATTTTTAAATACGTTTGTACTTTCGTTCTGAAAGATCTCTTCATAGCTCAAAAGCAACTCCAGTATTTACTCTAGTTTTACTTCTCTCTTTGTGTAGTTGTTTTTTGGTGGGTGCTCTCTCTTGTAAGGCTTTTCTCAGCATCTCAGTGTGTACAGGCACAGTAGGATGCAGGTTTCTCAGTCATGAATGCATATACAGGTATTTGATCATGTCTCTGGGCCGTTTTTTTTTTGTACGTGCGTGCAATACAGGCATGATTTTCCAGTTAAATTTAGAATTGTGAGAACAACATATTAATTGTTTTTAAACCACTAATAGTAACAAATGCTAGCCAGTGGTCTTATTATTATTTTTTGGTTAAAAAAATAAATAAAATAATAATAAATTTAAAAAATAAATAAATAAATAAATGAAAAAAAAAAAATATATATATATAAATATATATACTTATATATATATGTATAAAAAAATGTATATATATATATCTATATATATATAGATATATATATCTATATATATATCTATATATATATAGATATATATATAGATATATATATATCTATATATATATATATATATATATATATATATCTATATACATCTATATATATAGATATATATATATATATATACATATATATATATATCTATATATATATATATATATATATAGATATATAGATATCTATATATATATATATATATATATATATATAGATATATATATACATATATATATATATATATATATAGATATATATATGTATATATATATAGATATATAGAGATATATATATATATATATATATATATATATATATATAGATATATATATATATATATATATATATATATATATAGATATATATATATATATATATATATATATATATATATATATATATATATATAGATATATATATATATATATATATATATATATATATAGATATATATATATATATATATATATATATATATATATATATATATATATATATATATATATATATATATATATATATATATATAAATTGGAATCATCATTGTTATTATCCAAATACACATATGTGTGAAAAAAATCTGGAAATGTAGTTGTGAAAAATATTTACTTTTTAACGAATCTTCCCCATTAAAGGCCTTTTATTAATCAAATTCTCTTCTTCTTGTTACAAGCTAGTGTTACGTACCATCATTTATATTTTTACTAAACATATATATGTTTAACATTTATAATTAGATTAAACATTTAGATATATATTTCGCATTTCGATTTAACATTTACATTTTGATGTAACATTTAGCATTTAGATTTTGATTTAACATTTAGATTAAACATTTAGATTTTGATTTATATGCGATGAGGTGGCGATTTGTCCTGGGTGTACACCGCCTTCCGCCCGAATGCAGCTGGGATAGGCTCCAGCACACCCCGAGACCCCAAAAGGGACAAGCGGTAGAAAATTGATGGATTTAATAATTATATTTATATTTCGATTCATCGTGTAAATTTCTAATAAATATTTAGATTTAGATTTAACATTCATATTTAACATTTTATAATAGATTTAACATATTTAATAGTTTACTTTAAGATATAGTTCAACATTTTGATTTAGCATTTGGGTTAAATATTTAGATTTAGATTTAACATTTAAAGTAGTTGAACATTTAGATATAGTTTAACAGTTAGATTTAAATTTGTTTTAAATAGATTTAACATTTAGATTTAATATTCAACAATTACATTTAACATTTAGATATAATTTTAACACTTACATTTAACATTTAAATTTAGATTTAACATTTAAATTAAACATTTTTGAGTCAAAATTTAAAATGTAACATTTTGATTTACCATTTAATTTCTACCTCAAATGTGAAGGCAATGAGCTAAATGTAACAAAAGTAAGCTAAAGGTGTGAAAGGTGAACTAAATATTTAAAATATATAATCTGGAAAAACGTGACATAATTTTTACGTGTGGCACCCTATATGACAATTCTCCTACCCAAAGTCTTATATATATTGAAACCTGTTCAATACATTTGCAGACATACCACAGAGAAAGCAACCTTAAATCAGAAGCCAAAAGCCTTTGTTCCATTGTGTAAAATCTAAAGATATGAATATCCCTGCCGTAATTGCAGTGCACTGTTTTTAAAAAGCCATTTAACAGAGCAACCACATTTTAGCTGATAGCGATTAGCAGCATCAACACAGAAGTTCATTTAGTGACGGAAAAAAATAAAAATGTAATAGCTTTCAACCTTGGGAATAGGGAGGCAAAGAGAGAACATCATATATGTACAGTATTTATTTTCGAATCAAACAGCACTACTTCAATGTTTTTTTTTTATCAAGACAAAGAGAGTAAAAGTGAATGAACGAGGACTGTCGCTAGAATAACGATGGCATTGTTACACTCTCGAGTACAAAGAGATACAGCTTTCTTTTGGTTCTATTCAAATGTATTGTTTCTTCCCGCATGCTTAAATCAGAAATGTGCGGATAATATTGAATAAAAGTTTCCAACAACTAAAAGTAGAACAACTGTGACAAAAGAGGCAAAGAGACATAGACAAGGAGGCAATACATGTGATCAAAGATAGTCACTTTTTCAATATAAAAATAAAAGAAACAACCTGGATCAACAGAAATCCTTGGACTCTCATGGCAATTTGTTTCCAAGTCTTTTTCAACACAGCACCATCTGCTGAATCTTTTTGTGATACTGCCCATGTTTAAAATTGTCATTGCATAAATTAAAACGAGGGCTGGCAAACCATAACATTTTTCAATCAGATTATTCACATGGTGGCTCTGGAGTCATTTGGATTAATCATGATTAAGTGCCATTCATTTTATTTTTAATCTTGCATGAACAAAGAAACTCAAGAATGAAGGAAGTATGCATTTATATGTATATGCACATATATATACTGTATATATATGCACATACATGTATACACACACACATATATATCATATCATATACATATACACACATACTGTATATATGATTATTAAACACCCTTAACATCATGTTCATGATGTACACAAAAAACTGTTCTTCCGAACCAGGAGTGTCCAACTCAGTCACACTGGAGGCCAAAATTCGAAGCACACCTCAGTTTACGGGCCGACCAGAATCAGTTCACACTCACATTTTTCATTACTCCACTTGTGTTGATGGACTTGTTTTTAACAAAGTTGTGAAAGAAATGTGCATTTTTAAAAATACACGTGTTTGTGTTCATTGGTTCGTTTTTTACGACAGTCTGGGAATCTGTAAATGCGTTGTACCTGGTAAGTGGACTGAGCCTGGGGAAAACAGAAAGAGAGATACTCCAGGAGAGAACCTATTTGTATGCTGCTGCGGTTGCTCGTTTTGATAATGTGATTGTTGATCAACCAGCGCCTCGTAATTTTTTAAAAAGCCGAGCAAAAGCTATAATTTTTAAAAACATCAGATTTCGGGAGATTTGGGCATTTTCCATGAGTCTCCGCTGAATCGGGAACAGTGGGCAAGTCTAAGAATGCGTCTGAGAATCATGTGTTTCCTAGCATGCTTTGTTGTTGTTACAAATATCACTTTTAACTGCGTCTTTAATGTGTTATTTTCTACAGACAGGGTTTTAAAATAATAGTTATAATAATAAATCTGTGGAGTCCGCAGATAACCCGCGTGTCGGGCGGATGCATGACGAAAAAATAGATTTTAAATAGATTCGGGCGGGTGGCGGTTGAACCAATTCGGAAATATATATACATAGTTAAATGTTGTTACCCACATACGAAAAATGAGCAGCACTCTTTGAAACAGGCAATTATTCATCAGGCACTGCTGCAGCTGTCACGCCAAATTTCAAACCTTCCCCCCCATTTACTTCCGGGGCTGCGTCCAATAAAATCACAAAGTTGCCGGGGGTCCTTAACCGGCACGCGACTGTCTTGTTTCGCGCCTGTACAAAAAAAAAACAATAATCGATTTCTTCAGATTCCAGCAGCTGTCAAAGACGAAGTATCCTTCCAGCGACGGGCAGTCAAAGCCGAAGTGCTATCGATCGCTGTCAATGACGTAAGAGGTAACATGACCACGGAAGTAAAGGGGGGGGTTGTAGGGGGAAGAAATTTGGCGTGACACAGCACACCACAACACAACACAACAGGAGAAGAAGAAAAAAATAAAAAGATGGCAACGCCGGCAGCAAACGTGGTACGCGACAAACTAAAAAAGGGAATACTGAAGACCAGGGAAAAAAAATAACAATAATAGTCAACACTTTCTTAATGGAAATGACAATAATATTATAATAATGATAAATAATATTATCACGCATTAATATCTCTTAGCCTCTAATGCGTGGCCAAGAGATATTAATGTCTCTGCTGCATTGGATCAGTCTCCTTTCTTTAACGGGAAAAAGCTTTCTAACCTCACTAATGCCTTGCATCGTCTATATTAGATATATAACAACGGGTGGGTGGCGGGTGGCGGGCGGTTGTGGTTTTGATAAAATGTTAGTTCGGGTGGATGGCGGGTGGATGACGACTTTTGTGATGCGGTTGCGGATGAAATAATTGCCTATCCGTGCATCTCTAGTGTTTGACAATTTTCACCTAGAGCCTCTCCGACCCCCACCAAACGTTCATTTGCATTCATAACCCAGTTTGAGGTGTATGAATGCCCGAGGAAACAACGGAAGTGACTAGGATGGCAAAGGCTTGATTGGTACCAGGAACCCTCTACCATCTGAGCCACGCCGCCACAATAGCAAGTTATATATAACTCAATTATTACTACTTTTGGTGGTACTGTCGCCACTTAGTAAGAATAGTAGTAGTAATGTATTCTATCAATACCACTGTGGCCTCTATTGATATTTGTATCACATAAGATGTAGATGAGCTGATGATACTGTAGTAAGTTTTGGTTCTTAGTTCCTGTGGTTTGCCATGTATGGCTGGGAGTTTCACACACGTTTTCAGAACAAACATTTATCCACATTAAAGTGGTTATAATTTTTCTATTTTAGGACGGTAATAGATTGTGTACTCTTATTGTGGATGTTTGCACATGGACTGGAGTCAGCCAACGTCAGTGACCTTCTGGCCCTTATGATGTGCGTTACTGTCAAAGTACGTTTTCCAGCGTGTGAAAAAGAAAAAAAACCCATCCATTCCAGGTTTCAGCAAAGCAGGAAGAAAAATAAATATAGCTGTGCACCGCTTGGCTCCAGTGCAATTACCTTCTGTAAATGAAGCAGTGTGTCCTGCGAGCCGCTCACCTAAGGTGTGGGTGGTTCGCACATGCATCGTGTCAACAAAACAGCACAGGCCTATTTGGGAGGTGTGAGGCTGTTTACCTTTGTTGCCATGTGGATTGATGAGGTGGCTGAGGCAGAGGCAGGGCCATGATGTGAATAGCTGGGAGAATTACTGTGGAAGGAGGTGTTTCTCCTCGGAGGCAGCTAACTGAGTTTGACAAAGCTGCTTCGGCTGAGAGGCTGCAGGGACGATCGCTGGCCGGAATCCAGGAATGCCGGCTGTTTGTGCGGATGCACAGTTAAAGGTAGTGACGAAACATAATGAACAGTCAGCAGGGGCGAGACAGCTCATGGTAACATTGTTTAAATCAGCCTATACAGTGTGTGTGTGTGTTTTGATAGTGGCAGAACAAGCAAGTGTGTGTACGTGTGTGTGTCAAACCTGTCAATATGTAGTATCCCTCTCTCGTAATTATTCCTTATCCTCAGAGGGGAAGTCATTAATAATAAATGCATATTTGCAACCTGTAAATGCCTACTAGTACACATTGTACACCATAACAAAGACATGGTCCTATCATGTTATCTATACTGTAATTCTGTTATTGTTTGAATGAGGTATGATTAAAATCAAATTGTTAACTGATCAGCCTTCCAAGTTTTAGTAGCATATACAGTATCTAATCTGTACACAGCATATACAGGGAATATTATTCAATGTGAGCTTGAGTGTACAGTTTCACTGTTGGTAATGGTTATGCTCGAATGTATTTAGAAAATGCATCAATGAAGAATGTCACATGTTTAGTTTAGCTTATTATTTCTTCGGTCAGTGGTCAACAAAATAAACTAAATTTATTAAAAATAAATTGACAATTTTACAGACTGAAAGGGTTCAGGCTGAAGTTGAGCACTTATTTCGCCTAACCCTATTAACAAACTCAAATAAAAGATGAAGTAAAACCAGGATCTGATCTTGAGCTTCATAGAAATATTACATTTCCTTTACACAACATATTACAAATACACCTTGTACACAGCATAAACACTGTTCAAATATTTTACACAGTAAAGACATAGACAAGCAGATGTGAAATATCCCTGTACACGTGTTGGTTAAACATTTGTACCAATAATATACTATATAAAAACACTTGTACTTACATTATTATTTATGTCCCACATTTAGTTTTGTAATTAACATTGATCATAATATTAACTACTGGTGTTGATTCAAGAGCGATTTATTTTTCTAAGACATTGGTCTTAAAGATTATTTTAAATTTTTACACTTAATAATTCATAATTCAACATGTCCGAAAAGGAGTAGGAAGAAACCCATCTATTAAAATCCTACTTCTTCTCTGTTCACTTGATTTTTTTTAAGGTATACAATCCTCCGAATGGACAGTGGTAACTACATTTAAGAGTATTTTGAAATAAGAGCAATCTCCCAAATAATTATCATGTTTTAAGTTGCAAGCGAAAATGTGTGTTCCAAGCATCCCCGCCATTAGTTGGCATAGCAAATGCCACAGTGAACCCTGTAAACATTTGGTCTTACCCACTAGCATTAGTTTATAGCTAGATATGGACATACATTTGTTTACCAACCATCGGAAGGAAGAAAGTGAGTGTGAAGGACAGTCCTGAGAAGAAGAAGCAGATGATATTTATCAAATTAAAGAAATAGAAATTCGAAAACATGTTCGACCGTGTGGCAAAATTCCAGCATATCACTGCTAGTCTGCACCATACTGAAGCAGAATGAGTCTACCGCCAGCCAAGTATGTTACAGTAATATCTAAACGGCAGACATTTATTTATGAAAATAAGGAATGGCTTCTGATGATGTATTTGACAGAGAAGCAACTCAAAAGAGACACAGTAGAAGTCCACTCTTCAAGGTAGATGTTCATAAAACTATGGTACTCTAGTGATAGTAGTAAAGTTAAAGTTAAAAAGTTAAAGTACCAATGATTGTCACACACACACTAGGTGTGGTGAAATTTGTTCTCTGCATTTGACCCATCCCCTTGTTCGGCCCCTGGGAGGTGAGGGGAGCAGTGGGCAGCAGCAGTGGGCAGCAGCAGTGGCCGCGCCCGGGAATCATTTTTGGTGATTTAACCCCCAATTCCAACCATTGATGCTGAGTGCCAAGCAGGGAGGTAATGGGTCCCATTTTTATAATCTTTGGTATGACTCGGCCGGGGTTTGAACTCACAACCTACCAATCTCAGGGCTGACACTCTAACCACTAAGTAGGTTATGGTTAAATTTTGTTTTTATTTTCAAAAGCCATGTCACATGTTAAAATTGTGCTGTTTTGTGGGCCGGGGATTGGGGGTGCCAGCACCAAATAAAATAATTGTATTTAATTTCAATGGGAGACGTTGATTTAAAATATAAGTGTTTTGATGTAAGAGGTCCATCACTGAACCAATTAGGCCCTTACATTGTTGTTTCAGTTTTCACTGGGCTCCATTTGATGAAATGTAGATAAAAGAAAGGGTTAAATAAACGTGTGAGAGTGTGAATCTACTTTACGACCGCCAAGTCAACGGGATGTATCCCACTATAAGCACAGGGGATTATGAAAGCAAACACAAGAGCTAACTGTAAAAGGCAGCAGTTCAAACAGATTCTGAAGGTTTATAAATGCTTTTCCGTCCTACTCATTTGTTTTTATTTGCCACTGCTTGGAAAAAGCCTAACCTAATATTTTATGACGGCCCGCATGCAACGGCACGACACGCACACAAAACAAATTAGCGAATTAGTTTAATATTTTGTGTGGTTGTATTTAATGGCACAGAACAAGCTGATTTGAAAAGACACAACAACTGGGGGAAACATTATTTTTTGCGACTGTGATGATAGTTTTACTATATGGTACAAAATATGTCAAATAACAAACTATGTAATGTTTTCAAATTTGATGTTAATCTTCTACAGTAATTGCATATGAGTGTGTCATAAAAAAATCACATATTTGTCCATATGTAATTAGCAGTGATGTGTGATGAGGGAAGGTTAAAAATGACAAAGAAAAAATTAAAAATAATAACATAAAATGAGGATATTAATATTCATCCATTAAACTGTTGTTATATACTTGGCGTAAATGAGGACTCAGATGCAGAGGAGTGACAATTGACTCAGACCTTTATTTAAATAATTCCTTGCTATCTCTAGGACAGAGTGATTAAAGAAAGTGGCTACAAAATCTATCTAAGATATATTCAAGCACCTATAGGGTATAGCATAGGACATAAGGCAATAAACAGAAAATCACTCCATAAGGAGGAACCGGCAATAGCCAAAAAGTTATATGAGTCGAATACACAAAAAAAACCCAACAATCTATAATGATCTACAAAAAGGAAATTATCTCATGCTAAAAGGTTGAGACGCTATAAACAGAAAGTATGTATAAAGTATTTGCGAGGCCTGAAAACTAAAAGCGCTCCAGAAGGAGGGGAAAAAAAAAAGGAAGACAAAGCACTATGAAAATTGATACAAAAGACTTGACCAAAAACTTTAGCAAAAGAAAATCACTCTCTCAGAGGGAACAAAGGAATCAATAAACAAAGCGAGACAATACTTAACAAACTTGGTTGATGGCTGTGAACAAGGCTGTGGACAAGGCTGGAGGTACATAGCGAGACGATATACTCTGGCAACAAGACAGGGGAAGACGAGGACTATATACACATGAGGGAGGGTGACACAGGTGGACACAATCAGGCAATCAGGAGAGACATCAGACCAGTGACACAGGAGGAAGGGCAAGTGGCCTGAAACGAGAGGAGGATTAGAACTTTCAAAATAAAACAGGAAATGTGCCAGACAACCCCAAAACAGGACTTCCCTCACCACGGTGTGACAGTACCCCCCCCTCTATGGCCGACTCCGGACGGCCCAGACTGTTCGGGGTGATCTCTGTAGAAGTCCCTGATGAGAGTGGGGTCGACAATGTGGCGGGAAGGAACCCACTGTCTCTCTTCAGGTCCGTATCCTTCCCAATCCACCAGGAATTGTCTGCCCCGACCCCGGTTGCGCACTGCCAACAAGCGTTTAACCTTGTATACTGGTCCACCTTCAATTACTTCGGGTGGTGGAGGGGACGTGGTGGCTGGGACCATGGTGCTTTCTTTGGCTGGTTTGACCTGACTGACGTGGAAGGTGGGATGGACGCGGAGGGATCGAGGCAGACGAAGCCGAACCGCTGCAGGTCCGACGAGCTTGGTAATTGGGAATGGACCTACAAAGCGTGGTGCCAGTTTCCTAGATGTGACCTTGAGGTGTAAGTTCTTGGCTGAAAGCCAGACTCTCTGACCGGGTTCGTATGCAGGCGCAGGTCGTCTCTTGCGGTCTGCCGCTCTCTTCATCCGATCTTGTTGTCTAGACAATACTTGACGGGCGGCTGCCCAAATGCGGCGACAACGTCGGACCATGGCATGGGCGGAGGGAACCGACACTTCTGACTCATTCTCTGGGAAGAGAGGGGGCTGGTACCCTAAGGCACAATGAAAGGGAGAGAGGCCGGTGGCTGATGTAGGCAGCGAATTGTGCGCATACTCTACCCAGACCAGGTGTTTGCTCCATGTGGAGGGGTTCTGGCAGACCAAGCACCGGAGGCCGGTTTCCAGCTGCTGATTAAGTCGTTCGGTCTGGCCGTTGGCTTCCGGATGATATCCTGATGTCAGGCTGGCCTTGGCTCCAATGAGTCGGCAGAACTCCCTCCAGAACCGTGATGCAAACTGAGGTCCCCGGTCTGTAACAATGTCTTTGGGAAATCCATGAACTCGGAATACATTAGTCATCATAGTCTCTGCCGTCTCCTTGGCGGATGGTAATTTAGGCATAGCGATGAATCTGACCATTTTGGAGAATCTGTCGACTACAGTGAGGACGGTGGTGTTACCTTGTGAGACCGGGAGGCCTGTAACGAAGTCCATCGAGATGTCTGACCACGGTCTGGAGGGGATGGGGAGCGGCTGAAGAAGTCCCATGCGAGACCTGGAAGACGTCTTATTCCTGGCACAGACCGAACAGGCCTCTACATACTCTCGGACCTCTGTCTCCATGGCTGGCCACCAGAACCGCCGGGAGATCACAAACATGGTTCTTTTAACTCCCGGATGACACGAAAGCAGCGAGGTGTGAGCCCAATGAACCACCCGGGGACGCAGCTCAGTGGGGACAAACAATCGATTAACAGGACAACCCCTAGGTGGCGGGGCCACACCGTTAGCTTGCTTTACCTCAGTTTCTATTGGCCAAGTTACCGCTCCTACCACACAGTTCAGTGGAAGGATGGTCTCAGGTTGCTTGGCCTCAGGCTCGGGGTCGAATAATCGTGACAAGGCGTCTGGCTTGACGTTGCGGGACCCCGGCCTGTAGGAGAGCGAGAAAGAAAAGCGATTAAAAAAAAGCGCCCACCTGGCCTGGCGAGAATTGAGTCTCTTAGCCTTCTTTATGTATTCTAAGTTCTTGTGATCTGTCCAGACAATGAATGGGTGTTCGGCCCCCTCGAGCCAATGCCTCCATTCCTCCAAGGCGAGCTTCACCGCCAGCAACTCCCGATTGCAGACATCATAGTTTCTTTCAGCTTTGGACAGCCGCCGCGACAGAAAGGCACAGGGATGCATCTTCCCGTCCTGCTGAGAGCGTTGAGACAGCACTGCTCCAACTCCTTCATTAGAAGCGTCCACCTCCACGACGAACTGGCGCTGTGGGTCCGGAATGGTGAGGATGGGCGCTGAGGTGAAGCGGTGCTTGAGCATCTGGAATGCCCTCTCTGCCTCTGGAGACCAGTGGAACCGCACCTGGGTGGAGGTAAGAGCATGGAGAGGAGCAGCTATTGCGCTGAAGTTTCTGACAAACCGCCTGTAAAAGTTAGCAAATCCCAAGAATTGCTGAACTTTCTTGCGGCTGTCAGGTGTCGGCCAATCGGCCACAGCGCTAACTTTAGCCGGATCCATCTGCACTCTTCCAGGGGCTACAATGAAGCCCAGGAAGGAAACAGTGTCGGCATGAAAAACACTCTTTTCAGCTTTAACATATAGATCATTGTCTAGGAGTCTCTTTAAAACCTGATTTACATGGTCTTGGTGAGTGTCACTGTCAGGTGAATAAATCAATATATCATCAAGATAAACATAGACAAAATGGTCCAAAAAGTCTCTTAGTACTTCGTTGATCATGGCTTGGAACACGGCCGGGGCATTGGTGAGACCAAAAGGCATGACCCTGTATTCATAGTGACCATTGGGTGTGTTGAATCCGGTCTTCCACTCGTCTCCCTCTCTTATTCGGACCAGATGGTAAGCGTTGCGTAGGTCCAGCTTGGTGAATATTTTAGCCTGTTGGAGTTGGTCGAAGACAGAAGACATGAGGGGAAGAGGGTAACGGTTCTTGATGGTAATGTCATTCAGGGGGCTGTAATCGATGCAGGGCCTTAACGACCCGTCTTTCTTCTTCACAAAGAAGAACCCTGCTCCTGCTGGCGATGATGACGGGCGAATCAGGCCGGATTCCAGTGATGCCGAGATGTAATCGTTCATAGCAGCTTTTTCTGGACCCGAGACGGAGTACAGACGCCCTTTGGGAATTGTGGCCCCGGGGAGTAGATCAATGGCACAGTCGTAGGAACGGTGGGGTGGCAGTGACAGGGCCTTTGTCTTGCTGAAGACTTGTCGTAGATGGTGATAACAGGGGGGGACAGAATTCAGGTCCGGAAATTCTGAGTCTGTGACAGGTTTAGCAGAAAAAAGATTAATTTCTTTGACACTTTCTTTCTGGATAGTAGAAAAATTACAGTTCTGGGTACATTCCCTTCCCCATTCACTGATCTTCCCTGTCTTCCAGTCCACACGAGGGTTATGCTGGTACAGCCATGGATACCCCAAGATCAACGGATGAGAAGGAGAATTAATCAAATATGGACAAATTTGTTCCTGATGGCCGTCAATGTTCATTTGGACAGGTTCACAGATGTGTGTGATGGTGAAAAGCTCCTTACCATTCAGAGACCTGGCCTTAATGGGTTTAACTAGTGGTTCTGATTTGAGTCCTAGTCTCCTAGCTAAACCCCAGTCCATCAGACTCTCATCTGCCCCAGAGTCTATTAACGCCTCAAGCGATGTGACTGTGTGATTTGTTAACGTGATCTTGGTATGAGTACGTGGCCTCTGAGGAACAGCCGGAATGTGACTCACCGCCTGGGATCTCTTGGTTGGACATGAAACGACAAGATGGCCGCCCTCTCCACAGTAAAAACATCTCCCCTCCATCAGCCGCTTGCGTCGCTCCTCTGGCGTCAGTCGGGCTCTCCCCAGCTGCATGGGCTCCTCCTCCTGGTTGGTGCGTAAGTGAGGATGTAGCTCCAGGGGTGAGCGCCGAGTCGTCGACCGGTTAGGTGCTAAAGGATGGGTGGTTCTTTCTGCAGCTTCCGATCCTCCATCTCGCTGTCGTTTGAGCTGGGCCCGTCGATTGTCCGTCCTGATGGCAAGCTCGATGAGGGCATCTAGATTGTCGGGTAGGTCCAGAGGAACGAGGAGGTCCTGTATGTACGCACTGAGCCCTTTCAAAAAGACGTCGTAAAGAGCCGTGTCGTCCCACCCGCTTTCTGCTGCCAGCGTGCGGAAGCCAATGGCGTAGTCACACACGGGCCCGGTGCCCTGCTTTAAACTGCTTAGTTCTTGTGCCTTTTCTCTGTTAGAGGTCACCGGGTCAAAAGTCCTGGTTAGCGCAGCTTGAAAGTCTGTGAAGGAGTGGCAGAGTGAAGAGTTCCGCCCCCATTCGGCAGAAGCCCACGCCTTAGCTCTATCCGTAAGATGAGAAATCATGAAAGCAATCTTGGAACGTTCAGTGGGGAATGCATGGGGCATCAGTTCAAAATGAATAGCACAGTCTATCAAAAAGGTTTTGCACAAACCAGGAGCGCCAGCATATGGCGCCGGAGGGGCCAGCTCGCAGCCGGCTCCGGAAGGAGGTGAAGACACAGTGGGGGCAGCGGGTGGCGTGGGGGGATGGGTCGCCGGAATCGGTCGAGCAAGCTGCTCAAGTAGTCCTTGTAGCTGGGAGGAAAGGTGACCCATGTTTGCTGCCATCGCCGTCTGAAACGCCTCCTGTCGGGCGAGCCGTGATTCCTGGGTGTGCAGGATTTCCGTCAGTTGTTTTGCCTCTGCTGAGTCCATACTGGCCAGAGTATACTGTTATATACTTGGCGTAAATGAGGACTCAGATGCAGAGGAGTGACAATTGACTCAGACCTTTATTTAAATAATTCCTTGCTATCTCTAGGACAGAGTGATTAAAGAAAGTGGCTACAAAATCTATCTAAGATATATTCAAGCACCTATAGGGTATAGCATAGGACATAAGGCAATAAACAGAAAATCACTCCATAAGGAGGAACCGGCAATAGCCAAAAAGTTATATGAGTCGAATACACAAAAAAAACCCAACAATCTATAATGATCTACAAAAAGGAAATTATCTCATGCTAAAAGGTTGAGACGCTATAAACAGAAAGTATGTATAAAGTATTTGCGAGGCCTGAAAACTAAAAGCGCTCCAGAAGGAGGGGAAAAAAAAAAGGAAGACAAAGCACTATGAAAATTGATACAAAAGACTTGACTAGTGATGGGTCCGGCAACACCGATGCATCGGCGCATGCGTCGAGCTCATAGAGCGATACCCTGTGTCGGTGCGCGTATCGCTTTTAGAAAGTCACGTGACCGAACACGAGCTGTTTTGGTCACGTGACCGCTCATGAGCTGTTCTGGTCACGTAACCGCTCATGAACTGTATCGCACTGACGCCTGCGCGTCAAACTGTTTATTAGGAAGCGGCGCAATGCGTGTTGTTGACGAACACCGTTAGGGCCGCTTGTTGTCACTGTCACTCAAAGTTGCATTTCAAAATTACACAGAATAAATGTGTTTATTTTGTTTAGAATTCAGATGGGTTTGATTTGGTGCGCGGCATATATTGGCTGTGCGGCGCACGGTGTGCGCGGAGGACGCCTGAGCACTGCGCAATTGCGCAGGCGCGCACCTTAGAGGGAAGGTTGCTCACAGGGCACAGAGGAGGCGTCAGTGCGATACAGTTCACGTATCGGTCACGTGACCAAAGCAGCTCATGATCGGTCACGTGACTTTCTAAAAGCGGTACGCGCACCGACACAGGGTTTCGCTCTATGAGCTCGACGCATGCGCCGATGCATCTGTGTTGCAGGACCCATCACTACTGTTACTAGAGAAGGTACAGGAATGACGGCGTGGCGAAGTTGGTAGCGTGGCCGTGCCAGCAATCGGTTACTGGGGTTCAATCCCCACCTTCTACCATCCTAGTCATGATACATGTTCACATTATTCGACTGTATCTAAAAAAGATAAAATTATATTTTTATTTAAATGAAGATATTAAATAATCCTAAATGAAATACAATGACTTGGTTTATATTATTGTATATACTAGGTCATAAAATCAGTGTCAGTTGAGTCGGTCCATAGGTTGCCTGTAGGGATTTTTAATGTCCAGCAGATGTCAGTATTTAGTGACACAGTATCGACACAGTATCAATACAGTTTTGCAATGTGTCGAAACGCTTCATGAGGCCTCATCAACCCATCACTAGACTTGACCAAAAACTTTAGCAAAAGAAAATCACTCTCTCAGAGGGAACAAAGGAATCAATAAACAAAGCGAGACAATACTTAACAAACTTGGTTGATGGCTGTGAACAAGGCTGTGGACAAGGCTGGAGGTACATAGCGAGACGATATACTCTGGCAACAAGACAGGGGAAGACGAGGACTATATACACATGAGGGAGGGTGACACAGGTGGACACAATCAGGCAATCAGGAGAGACATCAGACCAGTGACACAGGAGGAAGGGCAAGTGGCCTGAAACGAGAGGAGGATTAGAACTTTCAAAATAAAACAGGAAATGTGCCAGACAACCCCAAAACAGGACTTCCCTCACCACGGTGTGACAACTGTGTTATACGTTCTGTATAATTATATATATTTTTTACATTTTCTTTTTTTACACAGGGCAGTAAGCTACCCTCTGATTGCACAATCCATAAACAAATATATTGGCATGAGCATGTTTCTGTTTGTCAACTTGTCATTAAATATACCATATAAACACACACACACACATGCTTATTACCATTATTAATAATTGCTTATTATTGGGTTGGGGTTAGGGTTAGGGTTAGGATTAGGGTTAGGGTTAGCATTAGGGTTAGGGTTATGGTTATGGTTAGGGAAGACTCTTAGTTAATGGCTTACCGGTTGTATAATAAGGCCATGCAGAATAAGACATTAATAAGTACTTAATAAGTACTTAATAATGACTAATTAAGAGCCAATATGTTACTAATTTGCATGTTAATAAGCAACTAATTAATGGTGCATATGTTCCCCATACTAAAGTGTTATCATATATATATATATATATATATATATATATATATATATATATATATATATATATATATATATATATATATATATATATATATACTATATATATATATATATATATATATATATATATATATGTTTCACAATAACTTTCTACATTAATAATGTCTTTGTTGTAAGTGTGACATCATTATTTCTTCTAATTGAACATTGTCATACTTAAATGTCATTTAAGTCGGTAAATCACTTTGTGCAAAGCGCTTTATGAATAAAGTTTGATTTGATTTGATATGGCGAGGTGCACATAAGATAGAGTTAAGATAGAGTATGTGAGCCAGCAGAGGCTTGTTGCTGCCATCTTTCTACAAAGAAGACAAGCGCAACTAAAAGAAAGGCGACTTTCGAATGTCCAGGTCAGCTGTGATTCTGCTTAGCGAAAAACTTTGTCCATTTGTCAAAGGGGAGACAACGAGAATGCGAGCTCCCGTGGATGAGGGAAGACTACGGAAAACAGCGAATGCATTTGGACTGGCAAAGCAGACTGTCAGTTATTGTCCGCGATGTATGTCGAGCGATTACTCAACGTCTAGTATTGTACTCCATAACCCTGACCCTAACCCTAACCTCTGGGAGTAGGCTCCTGCCCAGAGTCATTACAAAACATGTTAAAACTGCTTTTCAGTTTTATGCTCTTAGTCTTCCCGAAGATGTGAGTCTGGCCTCAACGTTGGCAGTGTTCAAATGAAGGCTAAAAACATTGCATATGACAACTGAAAGTATTTTATCTATTTGATTTTAATTTAAATGTTGATGTTTTTTATGATGACTATATTTCCCGATTTTAATTTAAATAAATATTATTTTTATTATTATTATATATTTTTATTTTTTCCATCTTTAATTTGCTGTAAAGCACTTTGAATTGCTTTGTGTACGAATTGTGCTCTACCGTGTAATTAAAGCTGCCTTGCCTTACCTTATCCTTTGCTGCCTTTTGTTTTATAGTCGTGTACAACCGAAAGAAACAATAACAAGATTTGTTTAGAAATGCACCTTCTTACAGGAAAATGTTGTTTCCATGGTAATACAGGATTTTTCAACTGCCTCAAGAACATTTTACTGCAACAAAAACATATGAAGACGTAATTTGTATGCCAAAGCACAACGATAACAATAATAATCATGATAATAATATAGGAAGATGAGCATAATGATTATGGAGGTGGAGTGGCACAAATGGGTGGAAGATAAAAAAGGGTCAATCCATGAATCCATCCAACAGACAGCTGTGTCATTGCTACAAATGGATCTCAAAAGGCGCTTTTTCGTATGTTTGCTCTTTGTCTCGGTCTCCCCGCGGAATTGTTAGTGAAGACAAACCCGCCATGCATCTGAAAGCTCAGCATCGGGGAGAAAACAGATCAAAGCCTGCGCTGTCTCGCTAAGATTTTTTCGTTAGAGTCCTGAAAATCGAGGGAAGGGACGGGATGATGAAGGAGGGCAAAGTTGGTGTCTGTGTGCTCACTGTGTATCATTAGCCTGCTTTTCCGCTAAATATGTGGCACCTGGAGATACAATGGCTGAGGGGAAATGCATCGGTTTTGTGTGGGTTTTCACAAACGCACCATGGCCCCGTGACCCTGAAAGGGCTTTGCTAAATGATGTGTTCAAGTGCAGACTAAAAAGTCAAGTCGATTCCTCCTAATTATCAGAATTTGCTATGTTTGACGCACCATGGTGTAACCATATTGTTAAAAGATATATGCCCTACTGTAATATATTCATACTGTTGACGTTTTGTAACATCTGAGACAATATTGCATGACACCTCCAGACTTGTGCAGCTTATTGGATGTTCAGTTAATCATTAAGCATAAGGCTGTCCGTCTGGGCCTTTATTTTAAACCTTTCCTGCGAGAGTAGCTTCTTAAATTAATTATGTTTGCCTAATGAATAATTAAGCCCGAGGAAAGATAATTTGGTGTTACGCAGCGAGCCAGGCCATTGTTGCATGTTGAGGAAGCGATGCTCTGCGCGCCTGGCTGATTTCACATTGGGAGTATGAAACGAAAATTAGCAAACAATTAGTCTCTTGTTTCGTCATCCACCGTGACTAAAATATCACTGTTGATTATGTCTTGACTAATGTCAATACTGCATGTCGATTTTCACCCCGTCGGTCATGGATTTAATTATACAGCTTTATTATTATCATGGTTTGAATAAGAAATATGACCCAGGTTGTACTGTCACCGAAAAGGAGCACTGCTTTAATGACAGGAGACATAAGGGGACATTAATCGTCTTTTGTCGGAGGAGGTGAGTTACAGAGGACAGAGATTAATCTGCCAAATGTGACGTATAATTAAAACAGACTTACTGTGGAAATGGAAATATTCATGTATCCACGTTATTAATGAAATTTTTGATTTTGATTTTTCGGACCATATATAAGGCGCATTGCCAAAGGGCGGGTATATTAGGTCTATTTTCATACAAAAAGCGCACCGGATTATAAGGGGTCATATTATGAGTTTTTTTTTTTTTTACATTTACAACACTTCCTTGTAGGGTTGTCCTGATACCAACATTTTGGTACCGGTACCGAAATGTATTTCGACACTTTTCAATACTTTTGTAAATAAAGGGGACCACAAAAATTGCATTATTGTCAAGTGTGGGAGTCGGTTCTGAAGTATGAAGTAAAGAGACGTAACTTCGTCACCTCGCCTGGTTATTGACTCCAACCCAGAATATTACACTGCCCATACCTACGCTCCTTCAAAGGCTGTGCTACTGGATGCAAAGCATTGCACTTTCAAATAAAACAATGAGTAGAGAGGAGTGTTAAGTGTGTATATGTGTAAATAAATGAACACTGAAATTCAAGTATTTATTTTATTTATATGTATATATATATATATATATATAATAAAATACATATATATAGCTACAATTGACTGAAAGTCAAATATTTATTTTATTTATATATATATATATACATATACATATATATATATATATATATATATAAGAAATACTTAAATTTCAGTGAATTCTAGCTATACATATACTCCTCCCCCCTTAACACCGCCCCCCGGCCCCGCCCACCTCAAACCTCCCCCCCAAATCTCCCAAAATTGGAGGTCTCAAGGTTGGCAAGTATGTATTACAGCAATATAATATGTATATATGTACACATATTTGTATATGCTACATACAGTATATGTTTGTAAATATATTGTTACTTTACATGCAGTCGGCTTTCTGCCCCGGGCTAAATTTTTTCAGCCCAATGCGGCCTTTGAGTCAAAGAGTTTGGACACCCCTGGATCCAAATGAAACTGAAAGTGAAAACTCATTAAACAGACAGTTTGTCCAACACATAGCTGGGAACTGATCGGCTAACACAATGAGATGAGATGGCTGACAAGATATAGGAGGGAGAACTATTGACAGAATTAAGTGTGGCAAATATAGATACTCAGACTATGTCAGGCAAATCTGGAGTACCTATAGTGTGAACCTACACAAGCATAGCAAACATTCCTTGCGGATACATTGGAGGCGTCAGTGCTCACCACTTAAACACTGCTACCTATTTTACTACAATAGTGTGTCTCACCTTCTTTATCAAGTGCTCTCACTTGCAACTAAAAATGATTCAAATAGTCGACAACTATTGCTTATGATCTGCTGTACGCGTTTGAGCTTAATGTTGAGTGCAGGACTTGATTTTAACTCATTTTTTTAAACCTATTATTGTAAACTAAATTGTAACAAAAGAGACATATTACTGTGAAACAAATGGTTTTACTTCAGTCCACAACGTATATAATTACAGTGAATAATACATCAACCGATTTAAAGTGCAACATTTTGTGTAAATCAATTCAAAAATTATTCGTATCCAGTAATGTTAGGATTATTTAGGACGACCAGTGTAAACGGGAAAATTCCTGGTGATATATCAATTAAAATGTTATTAAAGGGGAACTGCACTTTGTTTTGGAATTCAGTCTATCATTCACAATCCTTATGAGAGACGAGAACACATATATATTTTCAGTTTTTTTTTTGCATTCTAATTTGTAATAATGGGCTCCTAGTACTGTAGGTGGCTAGCAATGGTGCTAATAGGAGCGATCCATTTTGCCTCTAAATCACTCTAAAAATGCGTGTGACCTGAATAGTAACCAAGTATTAGCAACTTTATTATTACAAGTGCTTACGCTCGGGCTGTGGATTTTTTGGCACCACACAATTCGGTTCGATTCGGTTCGTGGGGGTAACGATTCGATTCTTGATTCAAAACGGTTCTCGATTCAAAATCAACACTTTTCTAATAAAAACGGGTGCCAGTTCTATGATTAACTACATTCCTCCATAAAAAAGATTAACAGCTCTGATAAATTTCTGTATTACTTAAAAGAAAACTTTTGTTTGATAACATTTTACCCTAACATTTACTAAAGTGGCTGGAGAGGACAGATTTTTTAAAAAAAAACCCAAAAAACCATAATCGATTAAGAATCGTTACACATAAGAATTGCGGTTAATTTAAATATCGATTTTTTTTGACACCCCTAATTTTCGCAGTCAAACTATTTTATTGCCGTGCCGTGTTCAAAGAAAGCTAACTCGCTTGTGCAACTATTGACATACAGTACTGAGTTGCTGCATCGCCTCTGAGTTGGTAAAAGTTAATTCTAGGTTATAAATCAATCCTCTCACCTGGATAGTAGAAGGTTGTGGCCATTAACCGAGAAGTTGGTCATGTGTGACATTTAAATTCAGGCGAGAAAGACACAAAAAAATGCTGGTTTGAGCTGTTTATTTATTTTCTAAATGCCTTTGTGTGGATAATGATTATTTTTTCATCTAAATGGCAAGATATGAACATCCTTTCACTTGGCATCCCAGTGAGAGCAGACATTGTACAGTTAGTATTTGCTTAATTACGTTTGTTGTCTCTAATGAAGTATATCATATTTCGTAGTGTTGTTGTTGAAGGAAATATTGAACGTTGTGATGTGTCTGTGAAATTAATGCGCCACTGTATGCTTAAAATAAGCAAAATATGTAAATATTGCTTGTTATTATGAATGTGCCTGTTACATAACATATATACTTACAGTATGTATATTTAACTATGATGGAGGTATTTGGATGTTTTTGTAGGTGGAAGAAAACAACTCCCATTGGCTCCATAGTTAGCTAACTTTTATTTACGAGTTCTGGATTTTGTCAGGATTTTACTTGTATAGTGCTTTTCTACCTTCAAGGTACTTAAAACGCTTTGACACTTACACCATATTCTCCTCATGATGAGGCAGCAACAGGAGCAACTGGGGTTTAAGTATTTTGCTCAACAATACTTTGACATAGTCACAGGGGGACGGAGGATCAAACCCTCAACCTGATGAAAGAACCCGCAACGGTTCAGTTATAATGCATAAAAAAAGAAAAACATGTGTGTGCTTATCTCACATAAAAATTGTGACTGATTCCCAAAAAAGTGCATTTCTCCTTTAAGCAACACATTTTTGTTGATGCATTTTTATAATCGATGATGTCAATGATAGTCACCAGTGTAAAGGATTTTTTTGTTTGGACAAAATTCCACAGAATGATACATGTCTAAACGACTAGCTCTATATTTGGTGGTATGATAAACGAGTGTGGGTGGAAAGTGGGGAACACTTTGTGGTGTAATTGTTTTGTCGAAAACAGGAGGTAAGCATACAATATTAATGTAAGAGTGTAAAACTGGTTTTAATTGAGGGGCACACTGCAGTTATGGCTGCCCTCAGAGGGCCACGTGTACCAGTGAAAATTTGAATATAAATGTACAAGGATTCATCTGATGATATTTTAACTTGCTTATTTATATATTTATTCAGAACAACTCACATTGATGAATCATCTGATTTACAGACTGTAAATGAGCCAGATTATAGCATAATGCTATAATGCATTTGATTATTATATTTTTTTTTACGTACACTGTAATAGAAAAAAGAAAAACATCTTTAAAAGGTTACACAGAAGAAAACATGGCATGTAAGTTGTTAGAATTCCACTGCAAAATGTATAGTACTTTTTACAGAAAATTGCTGTAAATGGAAAAACAGTAGCAATTTTCTTTACAGTAAAATTGTGGCAACTTTTACCGTAATTTTTAAGGCTGTTGTTTTTACGGTGTATTACTATTAGGGCTGTCAAACGATTAAAATATTTATTGTGATTAATCACATTTGTTCACACTTAACTCAAAATTAATCGCAATAATCGCAGATAGATAACATTTTTCATCATTAATAAATGTAGACTCGACAGGTTTCAAGTTTTAACACCATGACTGGACAATTCATTTGCTTTAATTACATGTGTTTTTTAAACAGCTCAACACAAAAAGATGTCTTGCCAGATTTCATATTTTGTAGGAATATAGAATTTGTATTCCTGCTGTTTTTACAGTGTGGTACTGTAAATGGAAAGACGGTACCACACATTTTTTACGATACAATTCTGGTGACTGAGCAGCTAGTTTTGTTGTTTGTTTTTTTTACCATCAAATCTATGGTAACTTGTATTTTTAAACTGTGCGCTTTCACAGATGACTTTCATTGAAATCATAATTTGAGCAGATATTTAAGTAATTATTTTTATTTCAACAAACAAAATATCCGGAATATATAATTATATAATATTTGTTGCATTATTAAAGGATATTAAAATGTAAATGATTGCACCCAGTACATGCATTACTAACAGTCAACATGTAAAGAATGAATACCTTTTGTAAGGAAAGATAAAGTATTTTATTGAGGCATATTATTTCCAGTTTTACGCCAGCCATATAAAAAAGATACGGGCCCCGGGGCGTTTAGTTTGACATGTGTACTAATTAATTTTTCACACCCATCAGCAATGCAGTCTCAGTCATTTTTGGACTGTAGGGGTATGTGAAAAACAACTACAATATTTGATTTTTATTGCCTTACTTTTGGAGCCATTTTTCCCCCCGAAATCTCAACACAACTGTCTGACATTCATCTTAGTGTGCTGAAATGTGGTGACTTTATTGAAACCATATCCATGTACGTAGGTGCGATATATTGTATAACAGGACCAATAGCAGTGACAGTTTCAATTTAACTGCCCCTTGGTGATTTATTGGCTCTATGAGTCACTCCAAGAGGAGGAGAAAGACAAAGGAGATACAGGCACACCGAGAGACAGTCAGAAAGAAGCCCGCCCCTTCCTGTCTCCTTGTCTCCTCATCGACACCACCAACCTCCTTGTTCCTCGCTGTTTCCAAACGCTTGCCAAGAAATCATTGGCTCGACTGAGAAAGGGCACATCCTCCTCAGCCAATTTAAATTCTCCTGAGCGTATAGTGCTGACTATTCCAAACTAATTAATAGACATGTCATGAATAAAAACACTTTGATTATGAGAAGAGGTTGCCCTCTGCCTCCTTTTAGGCTTGTCATTAGTATGAGGACACATGTGGTGAATAGCTGGAGTGGTGGTACCAGCAGCCAGAGACAGCCGCTGATGCCCTCCCTTGATTACATTTTTTTTTGCTTCATGTTTTATTCAGGGCCCACTGCACGGACCCAATGCCAATGTCTCTGATTAGCCATACCTGTAACAACGGCAGAGCCATGGCGGTCAGGACCGGCAGGGCAAGGCTTATTCAAAGGGCAGGACTCAAAGACATGTGACCCTCGAGGCCCTAGTCAAACGTGTGCACTCTATTACCAGCCACCCTCCAGTCCCCTCAATCAAAGTGACATACAGCGTACGTCCTCTGAGTCTATGGCGCCACTCGCAATGAAGATTTATTCATGGCCGGCCCGAATTATTGCTAGTGGTCCCAGGGTTAGTTGTGATTGGGATATGTTGTTCTTCTGTACACTGCATAATTCAGCAATTGGCTTAAAAAGGTTGAATGTTATACTATTTTTAAACGTTTTAAACACGTCCCAGAGGTCCCATAGTGGTGAGATCAAATTGTGCCGCTTAAACTCTAGTCTTAATGCTGGAATTTAGACCATTTAAAAGTGCTTTCAGTAAGCTTGTCTAGGAACAAGGTGTATATTTAACATTAATGAGCGTTGTCGAGCTTAACTGGTTCTGTGACGGAGCTCTTAACTCAAAACACTATTATCTCAAATTAATGTCACCCATTGAAATTTTTCCATCCATCCATTTTCTACCGCTTGTCCCTTTTTGGGGTTGCGGGGGGTGCTGGAGCCTATCTCAGCTGCATTCGGGCGGAAGGCGGGGGGGTACACCCTGGACAAGTCGCCACCTCATCGCAGGGCCAACACAGACAGACATTCACACTCACATTCACACACTAGGGCCAATTTAGTGTTGCCAATCAACCTATCCCCAGTTGAATGTTTTTGGAGGTGGGAGGAAGCCGGAGTACCCGGAGGGAACCCACGCAGTCACGGGGAGAACATGCAAACTCCACTCAGAAAGATCCCGAGCCCGGGATTGAACTCACGACATTCGTATTGTGAGGCACATGCACTAACCCCTGGAGCACCGTGGTGCCCTTGAAATTTTTTTAAATCAATTTAATCGGGCTATGACCCTGCCCCGCACCAAAATTGCACAATTTTAACATGTATTATGTTAGACAAACCAACTTTTCTATAACTCTTCTATAGTTTGTAAAGAAATAATGTATTGTACTACAAACAACTACAGTAGTTTTATGAAGTAATGGCATAATAATGAACAGCATTTACTTGTAGAGTCGACCTATGCAGAAGCTCCTTCCACCTGCTTCCTCGTCAAACACATCATCAGCAGCTTCTCCAAAAAATATGTCCGTTGTTAATTTCAACGTCCTTTGTTAATGTTATTTACTCCTTTTGCCTGGATATGGTGCAGACTTAATTCAATTAATATCATCCGCTTCTTCTCAGCACTCTCGTTCACACCCACTTTCTCCGTTCCAACTGTTGGAAAACAAAGTTATGTCGATGTCTAGCTATAACCTATTGCTAGCGAGTAAAACCGGATGTTTGGGGCAAAAATTTCACTGTGGTATTCGCTATGCCAACTGGCGGCTGGGAGGTTCGTAACTCTCATTTTGATTACAACTTAAAGCAAAACAATTCGCCAAGAGACAACTTGGTCTGTATCTCAAAATACTCACCAGGTGGGGCACTCCTATGTCGAGGTGCCACTGTCCACTGTGCTTGTCCGATATAATAGATACCATATATCAGGTACAACAATGTCGCATTAAGGAGTGGTAGAGAACTCAAACATTAGCGACACTAGCATAGCAAATTGAGCAGCACCTCTAATTTTACAGTCACATTTTAATGGCAGGGCAGCACGGTGGAAGAGGGGTTAGTGCGTCTGCCTCACAATACGAAGGTCCTGAGTAGTCGTGAGTTCAATCCTGGGCTCTGGATCTTTCTGTGTGGAGTTTGCATGTTCTCCCCGTGACTGCGTGGGTTCCCTCCGGGTACTTCGGCTTCCTCCCACCTCCAAAGACATGCACCTGGGGATAGGTTGATTGGCAACACTAAATTTGCCCTAGTGTGTGAATGTGAGTGTGAATGTTGTCTGTCTATCTGTGTTGGCCCTGCGATGAGGTGGCGACTTGTCCAGGGTGTACCCCGCCTTCCGCCCGATTGTAGCTGAGATAGGCTCCAGCGCCCCCCGCGACCCCGAAGGGAATAAGCTGTAGAAAATGGATGGATGGATTTTAATGGCAACATCATGCTAGGTTAGCTTTATTGCAGAATAACACAATGATAAAACATGCAGCTCTTATCTCTTTGGCTAATTGATTTGGCAAGCTTTATTTGGTGACATGTAGCAAAGTCTGCTTTTTGTTTGCTGTGAAGTGGTGGCCATAAACCGAGGCAGTGCTATTTTTTTCTGAAATATGCACCTCTGATAAAGAGTTGAAATAGACCCAAAACTAATGTCCACTGCAGATGACGTTGGTTCTCAGGAGGATATTTACACCAAATTTAAATGGTAAATGCTTGTACTTGTATAGTGCTTTTCTACCCCTTTTTAAGGAGCCCAAAGCGCTTTGACAGTATTTCACATTCACCCATTCACACACACATTCACACACTGATGGCGGGAGCTGCCATGCAAGGCGCTAACCAGGACCCATCAGGAGCAAGGGTGAAGTGTCTTGCCCAAGGACACAACGGACGTGACTAGGATGGTAGAAGGTGGGGATTGAACCAGTAACCCTCAGATTGCTGGCACGGCCACTCTCCCAACTTCGCCACGCCGTCCCCGTTTAGGGTTACATGCTTGCAGTGCGACTATGAATGGGCAATTTGTGCATTTATTGTGTAGCAAGATTGACAGGTATTACAATTTAGATCCATGTAGAGTAGATTACTTTAAATATATTGTTTATTTAATACCCGTGGTACTATAAATCCAAACTGAGCTTTAATATTTGAAAGCAATAATTATAAACAAATAAATCATAACTGGGTTTCATTAGAGTCTGCATATACAGTACAATACTGTTTAATGAGTGCAGCAAACCAATAATGTTTTACTTTAAATATTGCATGTAAATTAATTGATATTCAAAATGTGTAAAATTTTACTTTTTGGTCTCAGTTCTGTGTCTACTGTATAGCTGATGTGCAATCTGTTGAAACTGTGTATAGAATGTGTATAGATGGTAACCCAACAGAAGTATATTAATCTTTATTGCTATGGTTGTGAGACTGCAGCAGCAGCAGCAGCAGCAGCAGCAGCAATTTTATTTAGAAAATTAAATATGTATTGAAGTTATTGCAATCATGACATTTTTTTGCACATTAGTGGGTAAATGGTAACTGAACAAAGGGAATCATTCCACAAGATGAGGCTAATATTTGCTCAGTATGGTACAAACCACATTTCAGGTTCGACGACAGTAGAGATGATAATTGTATTGTCAGTAAGTAGGTCGAATTTATGGTATGTTTTGTGTGGTGCTGCAAATATCTGACTGCTTGTTTGCCCGGTGATGCATGGTCACCATACACAACAGCCATGAGCTCTTTTATTGAGCCAGGATGTGTTATTTTTTAATGAGCTATAACAAATAATTGGACCTTTGAGTATTGACTAGATGCACGAGGAGTTTTTCTTTGGAGTTGAGATCCATGTTGAGACTGTCACCCTCGGCTGCTTTTATCGATCATGTCCTTCACGTGCGGACTTCCTTGTTCTGCACCTTTTTATAAATGGCTCTACGTCGCCGTGTGTTATTCGGCAAAGATCCGCCCCGTCAACATGTGGTCCCGAGCCCAGCTGAGTCTTCCCAAGGGGAGACCCCCTGCAGGAGCCATCTGTATCCTAGACAAGGTTATTCATCATTCTTGCTGCGGCTCTCATTTTAGGGTTCTTGTGCAGACAGCTTTAGGCGGCAGTGAACAGCTTTACGTGGCCACAACAGTAATGAGAGCCCTTGAAACCTGCCTAGTGGCTCGCAAAGCCAGCCGCGAGGGCTGAAGGGAAATCAGTGAGACGATCCCTCAGGATGAACCCGTGCCTGCTGTCTTGGCTGGTTGAAAATGTTTTTCCCTCACTTGTTTCATTATGGAGGCCGCAACACTACGTTTAAGGAAAGCAAAGGGGATTACGATTAGGCCACAATGCTACAAACAATCTCAGCTTCAGGCATTTTAAAGGCAATGGAGTTTTTTTTTTCCACAGTGGCGCGGAATTCATTAAACGCTAATCTAAACATCTCGGTTCATTTTGATTTGCATTATAGTGCTAACAACAATGGCTGTGTACTTAGTGTGGATGTTTACGCCTTACTTCTTCCAGGTATGTTGCCTTATAGCCCGCATTAATCACATTCATCCCGAGGGCAATCATTGTGTGAGAGGAAGATTACATGCAATCCATGAAATAGCTCGAGGGCTGCGTGCTCTAACCACAGAAAAGTGTGCTTTTTATTCATCTCCACAACCCAAAGTTTCCGGTTAACTTGTCTGCTTCTTTAACCTTAGGCTACCATCGCCCCACTAAACAAATACATTTACGTCAAACAATCAACAAGTCGCCTCTTCAGGCTTGAAGGTTGTTATGTTTTACAGTTCTTCTGCTTGGATATGATGATACACAGAGGACAAGGCCGATGCTGCTGCATGCTAATATCAAGTCATAAAATACCTGCAGTGTGTTTATTCAACGGATGGCTTTGGTGCATTAATCCAATCCTGCAATATGAGCAAGTAGACTCCATTTTTATGTCCCATAATGAGGTTTGTCCCAGGTGACCGCAGCAAGCTGGGGGGGAAACATGAGCTTTGAAAATAACTAAGAAGGGATCAAATGGCGAGGGTGGGAAATGTCACAGGCCTGGGACAGATAAGGCTGCTCCATGCTTTGACCTCATGGCCCACAAATGAATAATGCATGTGGGCCACAATTACATTTCTCATTATTTGTGAGATTTACACAGAGAAAGTAAATTTCATAGTTTCCAGAATAATTGTCAACATTCCAATAATCTTCAAGAATCCCAATACCTGCATTATTGCCTTACAAGCAGGGGTCTCCAACCAGTGGTTCTTTAACTTTATTCACCAAGTACCACCTCAGAAAATACTTTACTCTCTAAGTACCACCATAATGACCACCATTAAAATACAGTAGCATTGTAGGCCAAAGTATTCATTAAAATCAATCAATCAATCAATCAATCAATGTTTATTTATATAGCCCTAAATCACAAGTGTCTCAAAGGGCTGTACAAGCCACAACGACATCCTCGGTACAGAGCCCACATACGGGCAAGGAAAAAACAAGTTGTAGGTTTTATTTGATAAGTATATTTTATATATATATATTTTTATATTACACACGGTTTGAACAGTAACACTTTGTTTGAATATAGGAAAATAAAACACTTTATTTTAAATAAGTTATTCTTTGGTGTACCACTAGATGGAGCCCACAGTTAATTACTGCTCTAAATACATGCAAGGCCCCTTTTGATTCAGTGTCCTGACCCGATATTGGCCCGATATCAGCAAAAAAACAAACAAAAAAAGCAAGTATTTGATGATATCGGCTTGCATATAATATCTCAAATGTAAGCAGTCCCGCAGCACTTTTACTTGTGCATCCTGCAAAGACAGCCAGTTAACATCTAAAGCTTCTCCAATAAGCACACATGGTTTTGTTTGTTTTAGTCTATTCATTTACAGAAGGTAAAACTTGGTAGGCAATAGGCTACTACTAGAAGATCGCAGCTACACAACAGCTAAGCCGGAAGGCGGGGTACACCCTGGACAGGTCGCCAGCTAATCGCAGGGCCTACATAAACAAATATCAAATAATTATAGGTGCACGTTACTTATGCAATGTCTCCAAGGCAAAAGCGTATTAGAAAGTATTCAGTATCAAATGTGTCCGCATCCTTCAACTTCATGTCTCAAGCGCTTAATTTAATTAATTATTGTGACCACTAGATGTCGCTAAAAACAAAACAAAAATAAACACTCCACTTCAAACTTAATGTTTTTCATATCTACTATTGTTTTCTAAGTAATTTCACTTGATCAAGCCTTTTCTAACATTCCACACTAAAAAAAATAAAATTAAGTATGATTCGTGCGGGTATTGTATCAGATTAATATTGGTATCGGTCAATTGAAAGTGAAAAAATTCAACACCCCTATTTTTGATATTTTTTGATTTTGGAAAAAAAAACACCACCAAAAATATACATTATATGAATCTTAAGACAAAACTTTGAGTCCTCTTTGTGCTATAAGTGTCACGATCTTGCAGAGTGAGCCCAAGAACGCAGAGATAGCAGACGGCTTGCAGGTAAAAGTATATTTATTGGCAACTGGGAGGTGCACAGGAAGCCGATAAACACGTATAGAATGATCCAGCCCAGAAGGAGGGATCCAGGTGGAACTAAATAGAACTAATTCATGAGAATCAGGTGTGCTGGCAAGACATGGAACAGAATGTAAAAGGTGCTTCAAAACACAGAGACCAAACAGGAAATACTGACAAAACAAAAGCACCAGGACATGAAGTGATTCAAAAACACAGGAAGTAGAAATTAGAAATAAGAGCACTGTACAAGAATTAAAACGCCAAACAAAGGAAAACATGACCAAACTGTCAGTAGCAAGCCTGACAATAGGTGACAAAGTGTATTATTATTAGTTATGAGTACCAACATTTCAGCTTTTTCTCATTACATGATGTCGGTTTGCTCCTTTTTCTTACATTTTTACTGTTGCTTTTTGTCTGATTTTATATTGACAATTTGCTGCATGCTTGAGCTGCGGATCGCCAATGGCCCCTGGGCCACACCTTGGACACCCCAGCCCTACAGTATTTATTTTTGTTATAAAAAAAATAAACATGACAAGGGACCTATTATGATCAAATACATTTGAGAGAAAATAACCAAGAGCTAAATAATATTGTCTTGGTTCCATGCAGATCCCACAGCAGTGAGATGCAGTGGGATGGTAAGTGTGGCGTGCTTTGAAAGTGCTTCTATTGGGTTTCTCTCTGTTTAGTTCACAGGATTTGTGAGCTGATGTTTTTTTTGTTTCTATTCATAGGCAGACATGCCACTAGAGGGGCTCTGGGCTTTTATTTTGATCACATGAATATATATTCTGATTATTCCAGTAATAACCTGCTCCTCCCCATTTGTTAAAGTGGCAGCAGGACTCCCTGTAGACAGAAGTGTAGTTACAGAGAAGAAAGCTACAAAAATAAAACCTATAGAACAAAGCTCAGTTACAGATTTAGTCATACTTGAGAGTTTTGTCTGAGCCCATCAACACTTGTTTAAACATGAACATAGAGTCAAATAATACAATAAAATCCAACGTCGACTCACTTAATTGCTCACCGCAAAGCCTCAGGTTACTTTGCTGTGCCTTCTCTTTTTACGACAAAGTAATTCAATAGTAGGAGTGTGACGATATATCAATATGACAATACAATTTTTGATACCTCTTGCCATGTATGGTTAATTCTTGCCACGATGAACTTCTTTCATCTTTTCTTTACAGTATATTGAGTCACCACAGTTCGAGACAAGATTCCTATGCTCACTTGGCTTATTTTTTAGCTTTACTGGTGTAGCAAAACTTGCATGTGACTCCTATGTAAAGAAACATAGAATTGGTTGTATTCCACAGGTTTGACATTTTCCTTTAGACAATATGGTAAGAAAACATACAACTCAATTGTTCATTAGCTCTCGTCTGCGCTGGTGTGCACAAGAGACACATTTTCTTAAAAAGACAGTATTAATCAATTAAATCCTTATTATTATCATAGTTTGTTTACGTTTATTTAGGTTGTAATTCACTTGTGGTTTCAGTTCTGTTTTCAGCACCCTTGAGTTTGTGTGTTTTGGTTGTCATGGGTTCTGATTGTTTTCACCTGCCTCTGATTAGTGTTCGGCACGCTCACCTGCTTCCGGGCACTAATCGGAGAGTTATTTAGTCCTGCCTTTTCGCCTCATCCTGGTGCTTTTGTTTGCTCTTGTAGTGGAAGGTCCAGGTTTTAAATGAGAACAAAAGTGGATTTAACACAAGAGTTTTATTTTACTCATAATTATAATGGTACAATGGTTGGGTTGACTTGTCGAGCACACAGACAGTTTTACCCGAGCGCGCCCAACAGCATGGAATGAAAAAAAGCTCTCGCCTTGGTTTGACTTCGTCATTTTTATCTGTTTTCCTTGTGCGTCAAGGTCCTGATGTTTTCGACCTGTTTGTTCCGCAACATCCTTGAATCCCTTAGTCATACTTAGACAATCAAAACATTTTGTAGAATGGTCAGCCCGACTCCATATTCAACTTTGGCGTACATCTGGTCCTTCAATGGTTTAGAATAGAAAAGAATGAAACGAGCAGACATTCTTGACAGACACAAAATATAGTTCAAAGGTCAGAAATTCCACTACACTCTCATGCAACTGTTACGTGTATTCCTTGTGTTTCTTATGCTAAGTTCTGCCTTAGTTTTCTTTGTGAGCTGTCCTGTTAGCTTCCCGTGTGTGAGGCACGCTTGTATTGTTTGTTTTGTATTATCTTCCCTGATTTATGAGAGTAAATCATTCTTCTTACCTGCAAACTGCTTCCTGTCGTTCCGCCGCATCCTGGAAGGACTACCCCCGGCATCGTCATGCCTCGGTGCCGTTACAATCCTAACTGAAAGCTACAAAAACAAAAAAGTCACCATGTAACAAAATGGGTTTACTTTTTAGAATCTAGACATGTATTAATCCATTTATTTATTATAAGAAAAACATCCAAATGCTGCATATTTAATTTTGTTATGTCTCTATGCAATTGTTTGAATGGAGAATTGTTCCCACATTTCAATTTAATTGCATTAATTTGAATTGAGGCTTTACCCAGGAAGTAGAATTGCAATTAAAATTTAGAATGAACAAAGTAGACTTGAAATTCCATGAAATTGTGGAATACACACAAATTATTTATAGCAATCCCAAATGCGCATATTTTGTGGGCACCTACCTAACTTCCTTACCCCTGCTTTACAGTATGCTATATTCCATACATGACTGTTTAACATAATTTATTGACATATTATAACTCTGAAACCCATTTTAACTTTATATTTTAATAACATCAAATGTTTTTCATCAACAATTAAGAATAAAAGCATATTTTACAATATGATGATTGATTTAATGTAGCCTATTATTAGTGTTGGGTGGTAACAAGCTACAAGTAGCGACGCTCCATAGCTAAACTACATTTCCCATTAGCGTGGCGGTAGTGTCGCTCCTTTTTGAACCTCTAGCGGTTCCTGTAGCTTAGCTGTTTTTCGACCCATGTAACGAGGGAGCGTCTTTCAAACGCTACACGCTTCAAGAAGAGCAATGGACTGCAAATCAAAGGGAAAAAAAAAAAAGAATAATAATAAGGAGAAAATAGAGTGACCTGGTTGAATGAGAACATCCATAGATACGAGGAAATCCATGATTGTTTGGGTTACGTATGAGAACATCCATGATGAGTCACGATGGGCTAAGGTTAGGGCAAAACATTAGCCAATCGTGATTGATCATACGTCACATTTGTGGCAATTTCAAGTATTTTGTGCAATCAAAGTCAACAATTTCCCAACGGAATTATTGCGCATAGAAGATTAAGAAGTAAGAAGGAAATAATTTTGCCTCTCACAGTTTGTGGTACATTTGCTACGACGTTTTCTCCAAAGAGTGTGTCGGCGAGCCGGTTTTTTGCTCACTTGTCAACCATGCTGCTTAATTAACACTGCTATAAAAGTTACATAGGATTCCAGTCCTGGCATAAATATATGTTCAATTTTATTAATTTCTGTTCATGTAAAGATGGAGTTTTTAAAAGTTTGTGTTGTGAGAAAAATGTTTTACACTTTTCCTTTGGCCATGTTATTGTCATTTGTCCACTGTAGTTTAAGTTGAAACAACAATTCATTCTGTGCTGAAAAGTCTCTATTACAACAGAGAGTATATACTCTGATGTTTATGTAATGTTGTTATTATTGTTTAACTGCCTTTTATTCAAGGCAGAGTGGCATTAGGATCCTTCTATCTTCATCTCAATGAATGTTTCCAGGTGTCTCAATGGAAACAATCAGAATAGATTAGATAGATTCTAGAAGTTGGTCTTGTCATTTTATAATGTGTGGTGTACACTGCATCCAAACTTCAAGTGCAATTCAATGTTTGACCTTGTTGGGGCGCTGGACTTATTCCAGCCTCAGAGGCATGTAAGAACAAAAGTACTTAAGTCGATGGGAGAATACACGGAAGGCCAGATTTGACAGGGATAAAGTGTGCATCTTTGATGAAGGAAGGCAAAGACAGACTTAGCTCAAGGGGTGAGAATGCCGCACAGACAGAACCAGACCTTTTTTCACATGGGAGAATTGAGCCCTAAATTAATTGAATTGATATTTCAAATGTGGAATTTTGGAATTTGTATTTTTTTTAAATTGAGTTTAACATAGTACGCGCTAAAAAATCGTGTTTACATTGTTAGGGTGCACTAAAACAGTGTACCAAATTGTTCGGACTATAAGCGCACTTTTGAAATCCTTTCATTTTCTCAGTGCACCTTATAACCCGTTGCGCCTAATGTACGGAATCATTCTGGTTGTGCTTACCGAACTGGAAGCTATTTTATTTGGTACATGGTGAAATTATAAGTGTGACAAGTAGATGGCAGTGACACATAAGAGATACGTGTAGACTGCAATATGACGAAAGTAAACAACACCAACATTTTATATGTTCCATTGAAAATATAGAGCATTACACACGGCGCTCAAAAATCTATCAAACTGTTTTAGTACGACTTTGGTAAGATATGAAGCCGCACCGCTTGATGGATTGTACTGTGCTTCAACATATGAGTATTATTATAGTGTGTGTGTAAGGTAAGACATATTATCTGCCGTTTTGTTTCGTAATATGATGCAAAAGCAACTTTTCTTACCTTCTGGTATCTGCTGATCTGTATTTGGTATCTGCATAAATAAAATAAAATAAATAAATAAATTGTGCGTGTGTCCGCCTTTGTAGTCCGTACCACGCAGTAGTCAATAAGCTTCTTCTTTTTCTCTATCTTCTTGTTATGGGACATTCATCCTCCGCTGTTGCCATTTCTAATATAAAGTAGTGTAAAGTTCTTACTTATATCTGTCAGTACACTCGCCAAGTAAGCGCTAAAACATACCGGTGTAGTGAGTTTACATTATTCACCCAAGGAATTTTAGTTATTAGAGAGTTCCGGTCGGATGGTTTTTCACAGGACACATTTCCGGTGTTGTTGTTGCACTAGTGAGCCACGGATGAGGACATGCTCCTCCGTTATTGATTTAAATAAAGTCTGAATGTGATTAAAACAGTTAGCTCCATCTTTTGACACTTCTTCCACTCCCGTCCTAGCACGCTACACCGCTACAACAAAGATGACGGAGACAAGACGGCGCCCACAAATCTTGATGCGACTGTCAGAAAGTGGCTTGAAGATGATCTGTAAAACAATCTATGCAACATTTTGACCAAAGAACCACCATTACATGTTATGTAGACCACAAGGGAGTGTTTTCAATTTAGAAAAAAATAATAATAATATGACCCCTTTAACACATCCTATAATCCGATGCGCTTTTGTATGAAAATAGACCTGACTCGACCCACTCATCAGCAGTGCGCCTTATAACAAAATAAATACAATAAAATAAATAATCCGGTGTGCCCTATGGTCCGGAAAATACGGTAATTAATTTTGCACTTTTGCCTATTGTATTGTATGCTGCAAAACTATGACATTCATTATGTTTATTTTTGTTCCACTCTATCGTAGTATCGCTTTGTAGAGGTGTCATCGTTACCGTGAGGCATGTATTGCATATATTCTCGTAGGATGGGGTGCCCTGAGATTCTCAGCCCAATTCGATAAATGACAAAATAGCTAATGATGATTTTTCCACTCACACTTGAATCCATTGGGCGTGTTTTCATTCTTACACCTGTGTCCCCGTGTCACTAATAACAGATGACAGATAACAGATGATCTATTTTGCATGTAAACATATGAGGATTGTGGGCTGTGAAATTGACTTTGGAGTGTGAAATTAAAGGCAGCGCTCACTGGCGACAACTCTGATTTGTTTGGGGGCAGGGGGAGACTGTGCTGCAATTCAATTAATGCCCTTGATCATCTAAAGCCAGTGTGATGGGGTGCGACTGTGGGGGGAAAAAGCAGTGTGACAGCCACTTACATACGTGTTTGATTTATTTGTTCATTAGGAAGTTTCTGTGCAGATCTCTTATCAATGTCTGTTCTCACTCAATGAGCAAAGCAAGTACCGGTATTTTCTAATTCATTTTACAGTCAAATAAAAATAACTGCCAAGTATGATAACTACTGATGAGGGCAACATTTTCAGACGAGCATAGTTGGTAATGCAATCCAAAGTGGATTAGAAATCAAATAGTTTGGTGTGTGTGAAGAGGGAGAGGAAGCGAGTGAAATGCCACGAGGATTAAGTCAGAGCGGATATTGTGTGGCTGCAGAGGCAGACTATCTTACAGTTGCTGCTTCTCAATAATAGAAATGTCAAGAAGTGAAAACAGGGTTGAGGTGGATGTACTGACTACAAGCTTTGGAAATCACACAACTGCGAGGAATTCATCATTTTTGCTGCCTACACGGATCATTAAAAAAGGGAAAAAAAACTAACTTTTGATCTGAAAGTAATTCACTTTTTAACAGAAAGATTTTTGTCTGAGAAGCAAAACAGTTGGTGCTCGTTTCTTTTTGTCAGGTCACCAAAATAAATAATGTTTGCAAAAACATTTATAATACACCATAGGCCTGATCTACAGCACTAAAAGTGTGCATATATTAAAACACATGCAAACTTGATGGCGCATGCAAAGCTGATCTACTAAGCTTTCGCGCAGAGGATTTCATGGGGTTCAGTCACACTTTTCTAGCAGATATTTTTCTCACATGTAGCTTACTTTTCTCAAATTTAACACACTTTTGTCACATTTAGCTCATTTTCATCACTTTTAAGTTCAAATTAAATGTTGACTGTAAATAATATTGTTAAATATAAATATTAAATATAAATATAAATATTAAATCTACATCCACATCTAAATCTTACATCTAAATATAAATGTTATATATAAACCCAAATGTTAAATCTACCTATAAATGTCATATCTAAATCTAAATCTTAAATCTAAATTTAAAGGGTTCGATCTGAATCTATATGTTAAAATCTAAACCTAAATGTTATATGTAAACATAAATGTTATATATAAATCTTAAATATAAATCTAAATGTTATATCTAAACATACATTTTAAATCTAAATCTAAATTGTATATATAAATCTAAATATTAAATTTACATCCAAATCTTACATTTAAATATAAATGATATATCTAAACCTAAATGTTAAATGTATATATAAATCCATCCATTTTCTACCGCTTATTCCCTTCGGGGTCGCGGGGGGCGCTGGAGCCTATCTCAGCTACAATCGAATGTTAAATCAAAATCAATATCTTAAATCTAAATGTTATATCCAAACAAAAATGTTGAATATAAATATTAAATCTAAATCTAAATTTTGAGTCTAAATCTTGATGTTAAATATAAACTTAAATGTTAAATCTTAATGAAAATCTTAAATCTAAATACACACATAAATGTGAGCGCTAAATGTTAAATCTAAATCTAAATCTTAAATCTAAATTGTATATCTAAATGTAAATATTAAATCTACATACAAATCTTACATTTAAATATAAATGTTATATCTAAACCTAAATGTTAAATGTATATATAAATGTTAAATCAAAATCAATATCTTAAATCTGAATGTTATATCCAAACAAAAATGTTGAATATAAATATTAAATGTAAATCTAAATTTTGAGTCTAAATCTTGATGTTAAATCTAAACTTGAATGTCAAATCTTAATGAAAATCTTAAATCTAAATATACACATAAATGTGAGCGCTAAATGTTCAATCTAAATCTAAATCTTAAATCTAAATCTAAATGTTGAATATTAACCTGACGGTTATATCCAAACAAAAAGGTGGAATCTAAATATTAAATCTAAATCTAAATTTTAAATCTAAATCTTGATGTTAAATCTAAGTGTTAAATCTAAACTTAAATGTTAAATCTAAATGTGAAATCTTAAATCTAATTATAATTCTAAATATACAAACAAATGTGAGCGCTAAATGTTAAATCCACATCTAAATCTTAAATCCACATGTTAAATATAAATCCAAATGTTGAATAATAACCTAAAGTTTATATCCAAACAAATTGTAAATCTAAATCTTAATGTTAATTCTAAATCTCAATGTTAAATCTACATCTTAATAATACACTTAAATGTTAAATCTAAATGTAAAACTAATTATAAATCTAAATCTAAATCTAGATGTGAGCTCTAAATGTTAAATCTAAACCTAAATGTTAATTTTAGATATATATTCTAATTCTGAATTTTAAATGTAAATCTGAATCTTGAATCTAAGTCTAAATCGCAAATCCCAAAGGAAATGTTAAATCTAAGTCTTAAATGTGAATCTTAAACATAACGTGAGCGCTAAATTTTAAATCTAAATCTAAATGTGAGTGCTAAATCTCTCGCCAAGTGTAAAGATACATATCTATAGTGCCAATATTCCACCAATCCGACGCATCTCAGCCGCAAAGCCATGCCCACATCTCTGCCTCTAAGTGCACGACACTTCTATGTTTTTCTTACTGTGAAAGAAGAAACCATGACAGATGATTAATGACTATTAATGCCAAAGTTGTACATTGTTAAAAGAGTTAGCTCCAAATGTGTTACAGTTCCTGGCGTGTTGCATAAAGCCAAGACGCTCAAACACCTGACAGCTTCACTTCCGCGTTTGACAATGAATGGATTTGATTCTTATACCGAGGAAGACTGCATGAATACAAAAGTCAGAAAATCCGAGGAACCCACTAGAGGGCAACCTCTACACAAACCTACTAATAACACACACATTTAGCTTTTTAGAAGGTGTTGTTTGGATCTTGGTATATCACGTCCCATGATTTTCTACCGCCTGCGTAATGCCTTTAACTTAAGGGTTATGCCATTATTCTTGCTAATTTCACCCTACTGTAAACTGCAGATAAATATAAAATGGCGAGGCGGACTGCATTGTGGTTTACCGTATGTGAGCTGGGGCTTGTCGCTGCCATCTTTCTACAGGAAGGAAAAGAAACTAAGGAAGAACAAAGCTTTTTTTGGTGACGGATTGTTTACACAATCTGTGAGTGTTTAACGTGTTTTTACACCGCAACGGCTGATCAGACAAAACAAAAAAGTAAATTGCATGAGAAAATTGTAAGATATAAATACAATTTTCTCCTTTTTTAATTAGGTTTAAGATGTTTATCAGGAATCTTTTTCCTTGTACTTTGTAAACACTTTGAGTTTGAAAAGTTTCTTATAGTGGATTATTTGTGTACATTGTTTGATTTCTTTGCCTCATTCATTCCATAATTTAGCCATTAGCAAAGAAAAACCCATAGATCAGCCTTACTTTTGTATAAGCCACAGGGTTCAAGGTCATGAAAAAACGGTACATTTATAACACAGAAAAAAAAATCAAGGGGCTGTTTGCAATATTTACACAGATATATAGAGAGCGCCAACTTTCCAATGTATTTTACACAGTATATCCCGCCCTCTTACGGCCGTAATGACGTAATTACGTAAGTATGTAACACATGCACGCACATTAGATGTAGGTGTTTTTAGGTAATTATAGCAAACTAGATAGCTAGTGTTAGCTGTCATTAAATGTATTTTCTATCATAACAACATGACTGCAAATTGTTCATTGCTTCTCTTGGACTACTTTTGTATGTGTGCACGCGCTGCCTGCGCATACGTGTTACCGAGATCCAGCGAGTGACCGCTGTAAACACCGATAATTTTATTCGGGCCGGTATTTTTTTTTTTTTACATAAACTTTGTAATTGTGAAAAATATGAACAATTGTCAAACAGATGTGTTCTGTTAAACCACTAACCTAACTAACCGTTAACAGTCTAATTCTTTGGTGGTGACTGTCTTCATAGAAACTCATTGTACACCTTCTCAAAAGTATTAATGTGCTTTTTTTGGGCACGCTCCTCCAATCGTCCAAAATAATTGCTGGAAAGTTTTCCTGTCCTGAAAACTAACAAACAAGTGAGTATAACGCTTGTTTAGCCCTAAGGTAACTGCTATAGCTTGTTGAGTCATTGTCTAGCACTGCTCTTAAAGCATTGGTAAACGAGGTTTACCCAACGTACCGCCACACTAGCTGGCATTTGTCACACTAAAAAACACCAGAATCATGTTTAAATGTGATGGGTTGCTCCTTAGATTAATCTACAGAAATGTTTTCAATCAACCAATCGAAATGTATCTATATGGTGCTTAATCACAGGTTCATCTATCTAAGGGCTGCACAAACTACAATGACATCACTGGTCTGAACCAACACCCGAGCAAGGAAAAACTTAAAACCCAAAATGGGAAAAAGAAGAAACCTTTAAAATGGGTCGCAGGTGTGGGCACCCCCTCCTGGGTGACCGGCTGCCATGGATGCCAAGTGGTTACAGTTCTTTCTTTCTTTCGTTTAGTTTATTTCGAACATGAACACATTTACATCATAATACATCACACAATTTCATATAATTTCATTTACATCATGCCCGAAAAGGAGTAGGAAGAAGCAAAGCTTATTTAATCCTACCCCTTTCCCACTTCAAAGCGTTTACAATTATATAAAATCATTTACTGACCTTTTTATATAATAAAATAACATCTATGAATTAGTATATACAACAGTTTGTAATATGTAATTAATAAATTCAGTCATTATTAACATACTGAGATGAAGAATATTTTCAATAAGGTTGGAAGTTTTTCTCATAATTCTTCTTCTTTGTACTTTGTAAGCACTATTAATTCAAACAACCTCTTAAACTGGATCATGTCAGTACAATTTTTAACTTTTTTACTTAATCCATTCCATAATTTAATTCCACATACGGTTATGCTAAAAGTTTTAAGTGTTGTACGTGCATATAAATGTTTTAAATTATTTTTTCCTCCAAGGTTATATTTCTCCTCTTTAGTTGAGAAGAAATGTTGTACATTCTTTGGTAGCAGGTTATAGATTGCTTTGTACATCATTTTAGCTGTTTGCAATTTTACCAAATCACCAAACTTTAATATTTTTGACTTAATAAATAAAGGGTTTGTATGTTCTCTATATCCAACATTATGTATTATTCTAACTGATCTTTTTTGTAACATGGTTAACGAATGTAGCACACATTTGTAGTTATTTCCCCATATTTCTGCACAATAAGTCAGATATGGTAACACTAGTGAGCAGTAGAGAATATGAAGTGATTTTTGGCCCAGGACGTGTTTTGTTTTATTCATTATTGAAATGTTTTTTGCTACCTTATGTTGTATGTTTTGTATATGAGATTTCCAGTTCATTTTATCATCTATTAATACTCCCAAAAATCTGGTTTCTTTTACCCTTTCGATGTCTACTCCGTCTATTTGTATTTGCGTATGATGCTCTTTCCTACTATTACCAAATAGCATTATTTTAGTTTTACTGAGATTCAAAGATAGTCTGTTTTTGTCAAACCATCTTTTTAATTTGTTCATTTCTTCTGTTATTATTTGTATTATCTTCTGTGTGTTCTCTCCTGAACAGAAAGCAGTTGTATCATCTGCAAATAAAACTAACTTTAAGTCCTTTGTAACTTTACAAATGTCGTTTATATAAAGATTAAACAATTTTGGTCCCAGTATTGATCCCTGCGGCACACCACAGGATATATCTAGCCGTGTTGACATATTTTCACCCATCTTCACATATTGCTTCCTGTTGGTTAAATAGCTTCTTACCCAGTTCAAGACCAAACCTCTGATGCCATATCGTTCTAATTTTTGTATTAAAATATCATGATTAATTGTATCAAATGCTTTTGTTAAGTCCATGAATACTGCTGCCGCACATTCTTTACCATCTATTGCATTGGTAATTTCCTCTGTTATTTTAATTAATGCTATTGATGTTGAGATATTTGCTCGAAATCCATATTGGTTCTCCACGAGCGTCCCACTTTTGTTAATAAATAAATCTAATCGACTATTGAATAATTTTTCCATGATTTTGGAGAATTGTGGAAGTAATGAAACTGGTCTGTGGTTAGTAAACTGGTGTACGTCTCCATTCTTATAGATTGGTACGACTTTTGCAATTTTCATTTTGTCTGGGAATTTTCCGGTTAAAAATGATACATTGGTGATATATGTCAGAGGTTCTGAAATGTCTTCTATAACCTTTTTTATCGTTACCATATCTATTCCATGACAGTCAGTTGAAGTCTTGGATTTACAATTTTTCACAATTTTGATTATTTCTTCTTTTGTTACACTTTTAAGAAACATGGAGTTGGGATTTCTGTCTATGAGCTCACTCAAGTCCTTAACTGACCCATCATCTGCATTTGGAATTCTTTGATCCAGATTTGTTCCGATATTAACAAAATAATCATTGAAACGTTCAGCTATTTGGTTCATATTGTCATTTTTTGTATGTCCATCTAGAAAGTACTGGGGGTAATCTTTCTTAGCACCATTTTTAATGATGCTATTTAGGATGCCCCATGTTGCTCTCATGTTGTTTTTGTTCTTGTTTAATAATTGACTGTAGTATTCCTTCTTACATGTTCGTAGTATACCAATTAGCTTGTTTTTATATTTCTTATACTTATTTTCTGCCTCTATAGATCTTTGTGTTATAAATATTCAATACAATGTGTTTTTTTTGTGACAAGCATTTTTCAGTCCTTTTGTCATCCACGGTTGGTTGTTTTTCTTTTGCTTCTTACTACGTTCTTTCCATGGGCAATATTTATCATAGAGTGTTAGAAAGGTGTTGACAAAATTCCCATATGCATCATCTACATCATCTTCATTATATACATTGTCCCAAATTTGTTTCCTCAGATCCTTCTTGAAGAAAATAATTTCTTCCTCTGTACATATTCTTTGAAATGTCTTTTTGTCAATGTTCTTCTTCCTGTAGTTCCCATCATAAATAGTAAAGACTGGCAGATGGTCGCTGATGTCGGTTGTTAACAGTCCACTTGTTATATTATTATCAAAGACATTAGTGAATATATTGTCAATAAGTGTAGCACTGTGACTTGCAATTCTGGTTGGCCTTGTGATTTGAGGATACAAACTCATACTATACATTGTATCTGTGAAATCATTAATGGACTTTTGCTTGTTGGGGTTCAAGAGATCAATGTTGAAGTCTCCACATAAAAAGAGTACTTTTTGACTGATTCCATTGAAAGTTCCCTTAATCCAGTCTTCAAATCCTTCAATACTTGAGTTGGGTGCCCTATATATACAACTGATCAATACATTTCTATTTCTTTCATGACATCTCAATGGTTATACACTCTAAAACATTGTCAATAGCCAGTGACATGTCTTTTACCACCTTGTAATGGAAGTCCTTCATCACATATACAGCAACTCCGCCTCCATTCTTATTTACTCTATTAATATAATTGAGTTCATATCCTTCTAGTCCAAAGTCCATTCCTTTTTTTGGATCCATCCATGTCTCTGATACAGCGATAATTTTGAAAGGTTCTTTAAATTGTTCCAAAAATAATTTCATATTGTTAAAATTGGCATACAAGCTTCTGCAGTTAATATGAATAATTGACAGTTTGTAATTGGAATTAATGTTGGTGTTGTACTGTACTTCTGTATAATATAAACAATTATTGTCCATGTGAGAAAAAAAATGTATGTCTGGATCTATAGCACTGTCCAATTCCGTCCTGTTATAGTCGGTGCTGGAAAAGGTTATAAATTCTCTGTTTGATTGATTATTGTTTGTTTGTGTCATGGTTGTGTTTAATTTTTTTATCGTTATTGATATTTATCCAGCTCTGCTATTTTCCTTATGACTATTACTCTTGCTTCCTCTGGTGTTCCATTTAGTTTAATAAATATTTTACAGTTTGCTGTCCATGTTTGTTGTATTTTTCCTTGTTTTCTTAAGCTACATGCTTTTCTGGCTATGTCTGCGTTTTTCTTTGTTAAATGTTCATTTATGTACACGTCTGTTTCTTTCAGCTTCCTCCCTTGTTTTAGTAATGCGGTTTTATGTTTCCTATTGGAAAATCTCATTATTATTACTGGTGCCGAATTATCTTTCTTCTTATGGAGTGGGTGGCAAGCTTCCACATTTGCCATGTCCAAGAATATGCCTTTTGACTCCATGAATGTTGGCACTTGCCTCTCTGTGGAGATGTCCAAATTCCCGGGCTCTTCTCCACCATTGGCGGTCACCGCCCGAGCATATGAACGGGGCTTAATATTAAGCCCGGTCAAAATAACGTCATTTATTCTTGTGTATTGTTCCAGTTCATCCACTCGGTCTGTTAATTGTTCTATTTGTAAAGTTTTTGCATCATTCTCGACTTGTAAAATTTTTACCTCCTCCACCAGCTGCATAATTGTCTGTTGGTACTGCTCAATGGCTGATACCTCTGCTGTTAAAAATTCAAGTGATCGCCTTATCTCCTCACCTTCATCAGGAGAGAGCACCTTCTTTGGCCCCATGTTGATTTTGGCTGTTGCGGGTTTACCGCCTTCAGCCAAGGCTGTCCCCGGTCCCGCTTCTGCTAGCTGCTGCTAGCCGCTAGCCGGGCCTCTCCCTCGCCGCTCTGCTGCTGTCACACGCCGCCGCGCGAAAGCTGTCGCTCTCGCCGCCGTGAGGTGGTGGTCCCACTGCTGCTGGCTGCTAGCCGGGCCTCTCCCTCGCCGCCCCGCTGCCGTCACTCGCCGCCGTCGTCACCTGCCGGTCCCGTCGTCGCGAGGTGGTCCCGCTTCTGCTAGCCGCTAGCCGGGCCTCTCCCTCGCCGCTCTGCTGCTGTCACACGCCGCCGCAAGAAAGCTGTCGCTCCCGCCGCCGTGAGGTGGTGGGGTGGTGGTCCCACTGCTGCTGGCTACTAGCCGGGCCTCTACCTCGCCGCCCCGCTGCCGTCACTTGCCGCCGCCGTCACCTACCGGTCCCGTCGTCGCGAGGTGGTCTTGCTTCTGCTAGCTGCTGCTAGCTGCTAGCCAGGCCTCTCCCTCGCCACCGACGTCTTCCGCATTATTATTCATGGAAATGTGAGAGTCCAGTCCATTGCAAAGGGTTGTAGGATGTCTCCATCCAGGAGGAGTGGTCCACACTGGGTCATGACTTGGAACAGCTAGCAACTCCTCCAGACTGGTATCTCTCCAGGGATTATCCGTAGCCATCTGGTAAACTCTCCACGGAGGAGAGGGGGACAAACAGAGTTTATTTAAAGGCTAGAGTACACACTAGTTTTAAGATGTGACTTAAATGCTTCTACCGAGGTGGCATCTCCAATTGTTGCTGGTAGGGCAACAAAACCTTAAAGTCTCATCTTCCTAACTTATATTAATAAAAAAGCACATTTTCAAAAGACAAAATAGAAGTTGTACGTTACAATCATTCCTCCATTTTTTGGAGAAGAAAAGCCTTTATGTCCTTTGCTAGGCTGTCCATTCACCAACCAACAGCCCGCTCTGTGCCATTTTTAAAAAATCGAAACAGTATGGAGTCAATCATTATGGAAGTCCATGCTGTGCCGGTCACTCCCACAACATCTTGCAAGGTTGCTAGACACATCTTCCTTGTGAAGTTGTGTTCATCTTGCACCATCCATGTCCCCTTGCAGGCAATGTTGTGAAACAGTCTTAAAACTGCAAGTTGACTTACGCTTTGTTAACCCGCTCTCCAGGCCTCGTTTTCGTCAGCCATTATTTTCTCCTAGTTAGAGTACAGCGTTTAGAATAAAATAATATTTTCTTTAAGACACGCATTTTAAGAATTGCCAGAAAACGATAATAACCTGTTTAAGTCAAAAACACACAGTTTTAGTAGAATTTAACTGCAAATTCAATTCCAATTTAGTGTAATAAACATTAAAAACAACCTTGCCAGAGGAGAAAGTGTTACTCATATCCAGTTTCATGCTTTATTTTGTAATGCTTTATCTCTCCCCAAGCGATCACTTTGTCAGCATCAGTAGTGCCCATAAATCCTACTGTGGAGGAGATTAGTCCTGTGCAGTAATTAAAATTCCGCCGGATGGCCGGAGTTTCTCCTGCCGTCGCCTCCTCTAAACATCACTCGCTGTCTGTCTGTCACTCTCTTTCATTGTCCTTTCGTCGCTCTTAGTGGTTTGAATCAATTGCAATGCATTTCATGACTGAGAGCAGTATCTGTTTACTCTTAAATGGATGATGACGATGATTATATAAACGTACAAATGCCCTCCTTACCTAAAATTGCCGGGTGTAATTTACTGGCCTGAGAGAATAAACAGGGATCTTGTTTCGTTGGCAATTTTTGAATAAACGCTTAAAGGACTCATAGCGTCCTGAATAACAACATTGCACTAACAAGTTGTCTTTATGTATTTGTTGCTTCTGAAAACGAATCTGACAGTCATTACTCATGGTATTAATTAGTTTTTGAGTAAACGGTACATTTACCAGACTCTATATACCGCCCCCAAAACTGGACCCCTTTTCCCCGCACGGAGAGTGTGGATAAAGGCATGTAAAACTATTATTTTGATCACCTCATTCCATGTTTTTGTTGTTCTGGTCCATGATTATTTCGAAATTGATGGCTATCTTTGTGAGCAAGGTTAATATAGTTGGCTTCTCTTTCTTCCCCTCCATTTATCTGCTTTCTTTTGTATTTCCAGTTATCATTACATATATGTATTGTTGCATTTGAAACAATTGCATTGTTGATAATAGAGGTAATTATTGTTATTGTTCATTATCAATAGTGCTATTTCTATTGGTATATGTATTGCTCCATTTGTAGTGTAATAATGCTCATTGTCATTTCTGTATTATTAATATTTATTTCACTAATTGCTTCTTTGCTATCACTTTAACCATCATATTTGTACATATCCTATTTGCTGATGTTGTTCTGTCGTTGTTGTTGTTATTGTTATTGTTGTGTTTGCTGTTGTTGTCTCTCTGTCTTATCCCCCACTTGTCCCCGCAATTTCCCCCTCTGTCTTCCTTTTTTTTCTCTTTCTATACCCTCCTGCTTCGGCCTGGCAGCACCAAATAATAATATAAATCCATTTAATAAAGTCAAATACAAATAAGGCAACAAGAGCAGCATCCCACACTTCTCTTTTGTAAAGTAAATGTGTACAGCCGATATGGGCATCTACATCAACAATATGATTTGCCAGAGTAGCTGTACAGGGCCAAAAAAAATTAAAAATCTTTATGAGCAAAAATTGCAAAGACATCATAACCTGTGTTTCCTCATACTCTTTAAGCATTTCCTCAAACACCTTAAGAAGAACATCAGTAGAAGAGGATGGAAGATAGAATACTAGCAGCTTTCATTATTTTTCTCTCAATTTTGAGAGCCAGGTCTGCTCTTCTTTCTATGTTTTTCAGTGGTTGACTCAGTCTTTCTACCCTCCAAAGAGCTCCTGATTTTCAGGATCACTATTGGTTTGGGCGTTTTACATTTTTTTCATCCAAACTCTGACCAAAACCCTCCTTCTTCGAAGTCCCAAATTATCGCTGCAAATTACACTCCTTTTGCTTGTTCCTTACCATTTTGTGCGAGTCAGTTTGACTAGAGAGGTCCATACTTTTCTCATGTTCCCTTCATTTGGATATACTGTGCATGCAGGCTGACCCCTTCTTTATGTAGATCGCCACAACCCGCAACAACGCAACTGGCAATCATATTTGATCATTATTTCAACTTCAACTCGGGATACCGATGCTACCAAAACACAGACTACAATACACAATATAAAATTGCCTCCAGTCTTCTGTAGGTGACATCAACAGACTGATGCAGGCCCATCCACATATTGGAGCTTAAAGTGGGTGTTGCAAAATGTGTTGAAACTCAAAAACAAGCCTAAAATGTTATTATTTATATACACTTTATTAGGTAATTTTACCGGTTTACATCCTTTTTAGGGCAGAACTATGACACAAGTGTCAATGTTGTCAGCACTAAGGGGGCCATTTAATGTCTAAAGTATTGTAGCGATTCAAAAACAACACCTTATGTTACTCAAATGTTGATGGTTGATGGCACAGGTATGGCAGAGAGGCCTTCTTCTTTTCTCTTTGGCACTTTTTTTTCATGCGCATTACCACCTACTAGTACTCTGGTGAAATGTAAAGGATATTAGACACCTTCAGCTTCAGGTGATACTTTGGTTCAGGTGTGGAGACACACTTAACCACTCCATCAACTTCACCTTCAGCTACCTCAGCAAAGCACTTGGAGGTGTGTTTGAGCTCGCTATCAGCATAAAATAAATGCTACGTGGCCCAGTTTCTGAAGGGAGAGCATCATCACAATGTCAGTTCATGTTGGATTTAATTTTTCACAGCTTCCCAATGCCAGCAGCACTCATGCAGTCCCATAAAATGACGATACCACCACCGTGGTGTTGTCTGTTATACAAGCTGTACATTGTATCCAAGTTGTATCGAAGTTTCATTTCTATAGTATAAGTGTTTGCTGAAGTGTGAGGGGTGTACTTACTTTTTATCATTTAAAATATTACAGTGTATAATCATTGCGGGAGGTATGCTCCTGCGCCATAAACACTTTAAAAGCAAGCTGCACATCACTAATAAACAACTATATGCTCTAAACTAATTTTTTGTTCATGAAAAGGCATACACCTTATGTATTGAGCTGCCTCATACTATATTTGGATCGATCAAAGTGCAATCTTAATGAAACTGTTTTTTTTATTTCTTCAGATAAAGTCATAACTGTCCAGCATAAGACCATCTGTCTAGAATATATTCGTTGAAAAAGAAGACAAATTACTTTTGCCTGAGATTGCTTTCCCAGCACACATGCATTTTATGACACCGCAGCTCATATCTTGACAATTGCATTCAATCACATTGAGAATGAAAAACATTGCACATCTTGCTGCAGCATCAGCAGTATGCAAAGTCTGTGCCAGAGTCTTGTTTGTTAATTCTGACTCTGCCCCTTCCGATTTTTTCTGTGTATTTGAGTTACCTGTGACAGTAATTGATGACCTCCAGAAATATGGCATGTACAGAAAAACTACATTTGTTTACTTTGATAATAGACCAATTTTAGAAATGTCATTGTACTTTAGCAATAACTCCCTTTTTTGCTTTTCTTGGAGCTGGTAAACTAGCAGCTAGTTAGTATGTATGTTAACCAATGTGCCAAAACCTCTGTCAATCCAATCCATCGGGAAGCCAACAAATAGTCTTACAAGGATCTTCTTCCGGGAGAAGCCAGGTCAGCCACACATATACTGTACTTCCACAGTTGTGCATGGAAGAGTAATCCACCCCGGGTCACAACTTGGGTCAGCTAGCACTTCATCCAGACTGGTTCCTCTCCAGAAATTATTGGAGAAGGGGGACAGAGCAGAAATGCGGCAGATCAGTTGGTGTTAAAATGGGTCTATCTAAAAGCTCGCTAGCTATTTCTAATAATTTTAATATTGTGTCTCAAGTAAGTGACCAGGCTCTGATGTAGTAATCTGTGTAAAAATATCATTGAATCTAGGAAAATGTTTGCTTTATTGATTGTCGTTGATGGTCTGATTTGTTTTCAGTTACTTTGATAGAATTTAATTGTTTTTATAGTGAGTTTGATTCATTTTTAAATGAAAGTGAATTGTCCAGTGTGACCTCAAGGTACTTGAACTCCTTAAGCTCCCAATGAACACATTAGACTCTTCCATTTTTAGGGATGTCTTTTGTGAACATCAAGGAAACTTTTTGTTGACGACAGGATGCAAGGAGCCAATGCTGTCTATCTATTAGGGTTGGTGTGATGGATGATGCTTCTTGTGCGCTTTTAGCAGGTGTAAAAATAACAATAAACTTTTTTTTATGATCATTTATGTGTTAAAAGCACTATATGTTGTCATATTTTCATTGTGGTTTTTGAGGTTAATTTTTGCATGATGTACAGTACTGGTACAGTAAAACCTCCATAGTCAAATATCAACTCTTCGTGACAGTTAAGTTAAAGTTAAAGTACCAATGATGTCTTCTAAGTTGACTTCAAGGTACTGTATCTTTCTACAACACTCAAAAAACGGGTATGTTAGGCTGTGGCAGAGACAACCAAATTTTTGACTGAGAAATTTAATTAATCATGATTAATCACAGGTTATAATTTGCTTGTTATTGTTTGCTTGCATTAATACAATTTGCTAAAGAAAATATGCCAGTATTTGGATACAAATGCAATTTGGTAGTCAGAATGTCATACAGGAACCATTTTTAAATGTTTTACTGAACTAAAAGTCATTGATTTGCTCAAAACCTGATTACAAAAAGTAAAGTAAGAATTAAGTGCACACATTTAAAGTCTTTGCAATAACATTGCAAACAAGGTACAGTTAGAAATACATAGTGTAGTAAACTCACTCATGAACAACTTAACAATGTGCACCATTTGAATCTGCATTTACTCTTCTTTTAGTTTAACCAGTTGTTTAAACAGACACACTTGTTTACCTCTTCTCGTACAATGTAACACTAGCTTGTTGTGATTACTTACAGATGTCCAATATTCTCCAGTAAGCAAAATAAGTTAATATTCAGCTAAGAGTTGAAATCTGATTAATAAGTTGTTTGTGTAGTGTGGTTGGTTTATCCTTTCTGTAATTGTGCCTCTCAAAGGGATTGGACGACAGATCAGATATAGTCATATAATAAACATCTTCTCTAAAGTATTAATGGGCTTTTTTGGGGCACGTTTCTCCAATCGTCCAAAATAATTGTCAGAAGGCTTTCCTGTCCTGAAAACTAACAAACGCTTGTTTAACCCGAAGGTAAGTGCTATAGCTTGTTGAGTCATCGTCATTGCAGGACTTGATCTTCACAGATGTTGTGGTTTGCATGTGGTGGCTTTCTGTTTAACAAAGGCATATGTTTAACTTAACTGTGGTGCTTTTGTTGATAACATTGACGCAGGTAAACAGACAATGTCAATGTTTACTCTGCTTGTTGTCGATGTAGTTAGCATTCATTCTTTTGGCGCCATCCTCGAGTACGTGTATCGCTTTAAGATGGTATTTTAAACTTGATGTGCGCCGATGATAAGAATGTTTGTCGCTGCAATACCTATATGTATATACGTGTATATATATATATATAAAAATATATATATATATATTTATATATTTATAATTCTATATCTATATATTTTACAGGTATATATGTAAAAGCCTTCTCAAAACACACCTCTTCAGATCTGCTTTTAACCTGATTAGTGTTCTGCGTCTTGTAATGTCCAGTGTTATTATGTATTTTACTATGTACTGCTTTTATATTTCCTGTATTATGTATTATTACTTTTAACTGTTTTATATTTTAATTTGTATCCTGTAAAGCATCTTTGAGTACCCTGAAAAGTGCTCTACCAAATAAAATGTATTATTATTATTATTATTATTATTATATATATATATATATATATATATATATATATATATATATATATATATATATATATATATATATATATATATATATATATATATATATATATATATGTATGTTATATATATCACAGACCAGATGGGACTGCAAGGTACAGGAGGACATTTGACCAAATGGTGGGGTCTATCAGAGGCATACAGTCATGGAACAGGCTGCCAGCCCATGTAAGGAACTGTGACACCTATTTAACATTTAAAACTGCATTAAAACAGTGGATGAAAACTAATCAGACATGCACGCACAATTAGATTATAAACTTGTTTTTTTTGTTTGTTTTTTGTTTTATTTTTTTGTCCATGGTCTGTGCTTATGGTATTAACCTGCCTTAGGACAACGGATGAAAATTAGCTATTGTGCTAACTCCGGCATATTTACATTGTTGCTTGATGTTGATGAATATGCATTGTCCTAATTCAAATTAATAAATAAATAAATAAACACACAAATATGTGTGTATATATATATATATATATATATATATATATATATATATATATATATATATATATATATATATATTGTAGCTGAGATAGGCTCCAGCGCCCCCCCGCAACCCCGAAGGGAATAAGCGGTAGAAAATGGATGAATGAATGATCTTTATTGTCATTGTGCATGTACAGGTACAGGTCCAACGAAATTTAGATTGCTTCCCTGAGGTGCTTTGCATTTTTTTTAAAAGAAGAAACCACACAATATACAAAAACAACACAATATACACAATATGCAATATACAATGGGGCCTAAGACCACTCTAACAGGCAATGTAAAAGAAAACGAGACAGTAAAAAGTATAAAGTGACTAGAGAGGAGTAATGCTGAATCCCAGTGTGCTAAGGGGGTGGGAGTCAGCATTTCCTACCTCCTATGCTGTGCAGGAGTTTTATTGTGGATAATTGTGTGAATAAATATGATAAATATTGTCCAGTTGGCATGTAATCGCTGATTGCACAGTCCCGGATCGTGATTGACCGGTGGCTTCCTCATGTTGCACGTGAGGGAGTTTTTTTTTGTTGTTTTTTTTTACAATTTAGCTGCGTTTAGTGCAGTTATGGCCCGGGGGTAGAAACTGTTCCTGAGTCTATTTGTGCGGGTTTGAATGGTTCTGAAACGTCTGCCGGAAGGCAGCCGATCGAAGTGGCTGTTGCCGGATGGATGGATGGATAGAATATGTACACACACACCAGAGGTGTGGACTCGAGTCACATGACTTGGACTCGAGTCAGACTCGAGTCATGAATTTGATGACTTTAGACTCGACTTGACAAAATGTAAAGAGACTTGCAACTCGACTTAGACTTTAACATCAATGACTTGTGACTTCACTTGGACTTGAGTCTTTTGACTTGACATGACTTGCTACTTTCCCCAAAACCCAAAGCTTAAAAAGTTATTTGGGAGCGCTCCGTATCTTTCATTTTGTACGTGTCTGTCTATCAGCGTGTGTGCTGCCTGTCAGCTGGTGTGCTGTCAGTACAACAGCCAATCACATTAGTTATACGTTGTTTTCATCACACAGCATTCATCCAATCAAATTGCAGGACAACCACCGAACAAGAGTTGTCAAACAATGCGGCAGAGAGAAACAATTATGCCAAAGTTGGTTTCGTTCGGGTATAAAAACTACGACTTGGTCAACAAAAAACGAATTGCGTATGCAAATCACGCAGTTCGAATATTACAGACGGAGACGCAACAACTTCCAACTTCGTTCGACATTTGAAGTTGCACAAAGAAGGGTACGTTTTGAATGTAAGATAACGTTTATTGGCTAAGTAACATGCCTTTTATTTGCTGTGTAGTTAAATCAGTGAGGCTGTAAACTCACTGCTAACGTTATAACCATAGACATGTTTTAAGGGTACGCAGCATCGAGCGCTACTGCCTACTGGCGCAGACGAGACGCGGGGCCGCCATCTTGGAGTGGTGATCCGCTCCACTCAGTGCAATTCATTTGTCAGGAGCAATGAACTGTCAGCGCATTTAATTCATTTTACCTCACTGAATACCACTCATTTTCACGTGGTTTTTTGTCATACGTGTAGCTATGATAACGGACACATGTTTTGGCAAGTTTTATTATTCATAGTTTGCTTAACAGTAATATAATATTCTTATACGCTATAAGTGACCAGACGTCCGAGATCAAAACTGGGAATATAATCCCAGAGAAGGGGGAAAAAACGGTAAGCTATTTTTAAATTGAAGAAACAATATGATTAGGTTATATATACATGCGTATATCCTACATAAACAATGTATGAATACATTAGATATCTATATATCTTAGGGACCTATAGACCGTATCTCTGTTGCTGCAGCAGCAGAGAGTTTATTCTGTCTTGACACTTTGTATTGATATTTTGTATTACATTCTTCCCTTAAATGATCATGTTTACAGTGATTGTTATGTATGTATTTTTTATGTATGTCGCTTTGGATAAAAGCGTCTGCCAAATACTTAAACATATATAAACACCTGAAAGTCCTTATATCAGCTAAAACCACCAATTTGTTTCACTACATTCAGAATAAAACCAAATGCTGTTTTACCCAACAATGTTAGTATTTGAATATTGTTACTTGAAGACTTATTCCTGGTTACAATTATACTGTTAAGAAAGTATTGTCTTATATTTTGCCTAAAATGAGAATGCATCATAATCTGTGGCGGCTGGTGAATTTTGTTTTAGGTGGGGCTGAAAGTTTGTAAACCAAACCCCTGTAGGGGCGTCATCCTCCCCCAGAAGATTTATTTGTGATTTTCACATACAAATATTGAAGATCTTTGCTCCTTCTCAACTCTGTGGTAATATTATTTTCATAAAATACAACCAATAGTATGTTAATGTTTGTTTTTGCAAATGTGTTTATTCTGTAAAGGAATGAGTTAAATGTTTAAAATTGTTTAAACTATTAAAATTACTGTTAATAGTGCTATTATGAATTGCAATGTCAGCACTATTTTTTTTCCTGCTATTTCAAATGCACTTGTTTTAATAAATAAATACAGCGTTTTAAAAGCATACACAATCTGTGTAAAAATATTAGTCTGTGGTTAAAAGGACTTGAAAGGACTCGAAACTCAAAATGCAGGACTTGGGACTTGACTTGAGACTTTCCAGTCTTGACTTTGGACTTGACTCGGGACTTGCCTGTCTTGACTCGGGACTTGACTCGAGACTTGAGGGCAAAGACTTGAGACTTACTTGTGACTTGCAAAGCAATGACTTGGTCCCACCTCTGACACACACACACACACACATATATATATATATGTATATATATATATTAGAGGTGTGCTTCTCTACCTTAAATGGTGATCCAATATGAATCTCGATACATGGTTTACAATACGATTCACTAACAATACTTTAAACGTATCATATATCATGTCAGAACAATGTCATGTGTTTAATTCTTAAATCGACACATACAAAACAGGCGGTTCCTGTATTAATTATTAGAAAATAGTAGAACTATCAACTTCAAGGCATTGCAATCCATAAACTTAAAGAAAACATAAACCGATGTGTGAGTTAAAAAAATCTAATCATGATTAGATTTGTAAATCAATATTCTTCTGTTGATTCTTTGTTTAGTTGTATTGTTATTTCTTCTAAATTGTTAAATGTTAGTGTATCAAACTTAATCAAAAGACTGAAGGGTTGTGATATTCACGAACGAACCAAATTTATTGACTGGCTCATTAACATGAACAATTATAAGCATGACAGTGATGAAACACTTACATTTACATCTCAATCAAGGCAGAAACGGAAGCAGCTTTGCATAGAGTGTGTGAGTATCTCTGCTCGGGCGAGAATGGAATGGACTTCCATGTTATTGCATTTAAAAGTACAACAAAATGTGTTTTCAGTATAAGTTGTCTAAGAGCAGACATTCAGTTGACAGGGCACGCCTGTGAGGAAAGGCTCACAGCAGCACAGCTTGTATGTTGAGGACGTTAGACTGTTACGCGCTTTCATGTCTCCAAACATCCAAAAGAATTGCTAGATTTGTCACTAATCACTTTTGAGAAAGAAAGTGTCACGTGGGGGTTTACGCTTGCTGCGCGGTTGTTCTCCCAATGCACACTGACGGCTCCGGACCAAGACGTGGAGGTAGGAATGATTTATTGATCATAAATTATCCAAAAACACAAGACAAGCAAAACGGATGCGTGCCGATCGCACGCGGAAGCTAAGGCTAAAACTTAGCGCAGGAAACAAAGAATCTAAACTTAGCATGGACTTGAAACCAGTAGTACTCACAAAACTTTACGCTGACAGGTTGCATGAAGCAAAACAATGAAGCCACACCGAGTGACCGGAAAAGACAGGCTTAAATAAAAGTCTCTGATTAGCCACAGGTGCGTGTCCGGAAAACCAGCGGCAGGTGAAAATAATGAGTAACCATGGTGACAAAACAAACAAGGAAGTGCAAAACTAACAGAACATAACTAAACTAAACATGATCCGGACCACGGATCATGACAGAAAGTCACTAAGAGGAGTTGGAAAGATACTAGATTTAGCGAGAAAATCGGCAAGTTGACACTCCGTTGAGGTGTGTGTGAAAAATATAGACGCAAAGACCCGCCTTAGGTTGGTTCTGATTGGTTTACATTGCGTGGTGCCTTCCATGGTTGGCGATCGATTTAGGCCCAAAAACCTATGGATTGGTCTGTGATTGGTTCTTTCGGTAAGTCAATCAGAATTACAGTTTGCCATGTTGCTCTGTCGTTGTTAGTCGCTAACGACAAAGGTACTCTCGTATTAAGTCATCACAAAAGTCTCGCATAATTAGAGCGGTCATATTTTGTAACTGAGCTACAATCAACCAATTTATGACTTTCAAACCGGACATCGACCGATCCATACTACATATAGATCCATCCAGAGGTTCGCCAAACGTTGTATTCATATCTCTAAAGTAAAAATTGGTTATCGGTTTGTACTGATGAATCTTTAATCACCTAATATATATATATATATATATATATATATATATACATATAAAAATGCAGCTGAGATAGGCTCCAGCATCCCCCGCCACCCCGAAAGGGACAAGCGGTAGGAAATGGATGGATGCATATATATATATATACATATATACACTTCAGGCGGCATTATTTACTGCTAACCACTAAATCATTGTAAAAGGATCGAGATGCCATCAGAAGGATGTCATGACTATATTGGAGCCTAATGGAATCAGAAGGATGTCATGACTATATTGGAGCCTAATGGAGGCTTAATTGGTGCTTTGAAATTGCCCATGAGCGTGAATGTACAGTAAGTGTGAATGGTTGGATACTCGCTGAGCTAAAGTCCAACATGATTTGCTAATATCTCACATGATTTTATGCATGATAATGTGTGGCTTTTGGGACTTGGAAAGTTTCATTGTAATAAAATTATATGCTTTACAAGGAGCCATTTTTCCTCTAATTAGTGCTAAATAGGTATTATTTTGTACTGCGTCAACTCAGAAAGCGATAATCACCTCAGTGAAGCCCAGCACATAATCATTTTGACATATCTCAAAAAACTATCATTTTTACAGTTTACCAAAAGACCAATGCACCATTCAGACCGTATAATGTCCCTATCACTGCCGTCAATTTTATTTACTATTTTTGTCACGCGTTGCCTAAAATGTCATCCTTTCAGCCGCTTTATTACCCCAGAGCTGTGTGGGCACCTAATTTTGTTTATGGCCCAGGTGACCTTTTGGGGACCGTAAAACAATGTATTTGTCAGCCTTTACTGTTATGTTCGGCGGGGAAGGAGACGACACAGCAACAAGAATAAGCTCAACAGTTTATTTTGAGCTTCATGATTTGGTGGAGTGTGTATGCTACTGTGTATGTTTGCAGGACTATGTGAAGTGTTACAATGAATATTTACCAGTGGTTGTTGTAAGTGCGTGTTGAGTGAGAAGGTGACCAGTTCAGTAGGGCGAGGCAGGTAGGAGAGTCCGTGAAACAAGCGGGGGTCCGTGGGGCTGAGAGGGGCGTCCAGAGGTCCAAGTCCAAAATGGGGGTCGAGGATCGAGGGAGGCAAATCAGAATCCAGAGGGGTCCAGAGAAGTGAGGGGCACTGCTCACTTCCAAGGCGACGGAGGGAATACTGGGGAAAACAAGAGACAAATGAGCACAAGGGTCGAAGGTCACAAGGAGCGAGCAGCCAGAGACGAAAGCTTACTGCAAGCAGAGACTACGTTCCAGCGTTGGTTCTCTGGACACGCTGGCTTTTATGGGGAGTGATGTCATCAGCAGCAGGTGTGTCGATAGATGATTGCGCACAGCTGTGCTGGTGTGTGGCAGCAGAAGCAGAGTGTGTATGGGCGTGTCCTGCGGCACGTGCAGACGAAGGAGCAGCTGATTGTGCACGCCCCATGACAGTGCCCCCCTCCTTATGCGAGGCTCCTGACGAGCTACGGGGAGCCTCAGGGTGAGCCCGGTAGAAATCCTCCAACAGAGAGGGGTCCGCAAGATAGGAGGCCGGTACCCATGATCGGTCCTCTGGTCCATAGCCCTCCCAGTCTACTAGGTACACTAGTCCCCTACCTTGCCGACAAACCCTGAGGATCTCCTTGACTGACCATACTGGGTCACCACTCTCGAGGATCCTAGGAGGGGGAGGGGTAGGGGAAGGGGGTGAAAAAGAGCTCTCTGCTACAGGTTTGATCTGTGACACATGGAACACAGGATGCCTCTTAAGAGAAGGCGGGAGAGACAATCTAATGGAGGCAGGATTGATAATGGCCTCCACAGAAAAAGGCCCGACATATCGAGGTGCCAATTTCCGGGAGGGTACCTGGAGATGGAGGTCCTTGGCGCGTAACATCACCTGTTGTCCAGGTTGGTATGATGGTGCCGGGATGCGGCGCCTGTTAGCACTATGGCGCATCCTTTCGGAGGCTTTCAAGAGTGCATCCCGGGCGGTCCTCCAAATTTTATGGCAGCGTTTGATGTGGGCTCGAGTGGACGGAACTGCTGCTTCGACCTCCGGTTGGGAAAACATAGGAGGCTGATATCCTAGGGAACACTCAAAGGGAGATATGCCGGTGGCTGAGCTCTTCATGGAGTTATAAGCGTACTCGACCCATGGCAAGTACTTGCTCCAGGAGGCAGGCTGGCGAGCGGCAACACAACGCAACATGGTCTCCACGCATTGGTTGGCCCTCTCCGCTTGACCGTTGCTCTGGGGATGATACCCAGAGGTGAGACTGACCGTAGCCCCAATCCCCTTGCAAAACGATTGCCACACCCGGGAAGTGAACTGGGGACCACGATCTGAAACAATATCCACCGGGATACCGTGTTGTTTTACAATGTGCAGAGCAAGAAGGTCAGCAGTCTCGGAGGAGGAGGGAAGCTTGGGGAGGGGAACAAAATGTGCAGCCTTCGAGAATCGATCGACAATGGTAAGGATAGTACTGTTACCTCGGGACACTGGGAATCCTGTCACAAAGTCCAATGCGATGTGGGACCAGGGACGGCTGGGGACAGGTAGTGGGCACAGGAGGCCCGCTGGAGGTCTGTGGGAAGCCTTATTGCGGGAGCATGTTGTACAAGCGGCGATAAACTCACGGGTGTCTGAAGCCATAGACGGCCACCAGAACCGTCGTCGGAGGAAGGATAGCGAGCGTTGAAACCCCGGATGGCAGGAGAAGATGCTGGAATGCCCCCAATCCAGCACCTTAGATCGGAACTCACGGGGAACAAACAGCTTGTTGGGCGGGCCGCCACCTGGTGCCGGATTAGACCGCAGGGCGGTCTTTATCTGTTCTTCCACCTCCCAAGTGAGCATGCCCACTATCCGGGCAGGAGGAAGGATGGGTTCTGCCGTAGGCGAACAAGTTGGCTCCTCCGAGAACTGCCGGGAGTGGGCGTCGGCCTTTGTGTTCCTGGAGCCTGGCCTAAACGAGAGCGTATAATCAAAACGGCTAAACAAATTGGCCCAGCGAGCCTGACGGTCGTTAAGCCTCCTGGCGGAACGAATGTGGAGCAGGTTGCGATGGTCCGTCAAGACCTGAAACTGGTGTTTCGCTCCCTCCAACCAGTGTCTCCACTCTGCCAAGGCCTCATGAACAGCTAGTAGTTCTCGGTTACCGGCATCGTAATTCCGTTCAGCTGGAGAGAGGCGCCTAGAAAAGAATGCACAAGGGTGTACAAGATTGTCCTTACGGGAGCGTTGGGAGAGCACTGCTCCAATCCCAGAATCCGACGCGTCCACCTCCACGATGAAGGAGTTGTCCGTGTCAGGATGGACGAGGACCGGGGCAGAGACAAAACTCCTCTTCAATCTTCTAAAAGCCTCACTGGCCTCCCTGGTCCACAGAAAAGGAATACTGGTAGAAGTGAGTGTGTGGAGAGGTGCAGCTACCTTGCTGAAATCCCTGATGAAACGTCGATAAAATCCGGCAAATCCCAGGAACCATCTTAGTTCCGTACGGGTGGTGGGTTGGGGCCACTCCAGTATCGCCTCAATCTTCTTAGGGTCCGCTCTTATGTGGCCCTTCTCAACAACAAAACCCAAGAATCCCACTGAAGGTGCGTGAAACTCACACTTCTCTGCTTTGACGAACAACCTGTTCTCCAGCAGGCGTTGGAGGACCAGGCGGACATGTCGTTGGTGCTCCTGCAGGTTCTGGGAATAAATCAAAATGTCATCAAGGTACACGACAACGAAATGGTCCAACATGTCCCGTAAAACGTCATTGACGAGGGCCTGGAAAACAGCCGGTGCATTAGTAAGGCCGAATGGCATCACCCTGTACTCGAAGTGTCCGAGATGGGTGTTGAAGGCTGTCTTCCATTCATCACCCTCTTTGATTCGCACCAGGTGATAGGCATTTCGGAGATCAAGCTTGGTGAAAATAGTGGCAGGAGCAAGGGGCTCAAAAGAGGAGCTCAGCAGAGGTAGGGGATATTTATTCTTGATGGTAATGCAGTTTAATTGTCTGTAGTCAATGCAAGGCCTCAAGGAACCGTCTTTCTTTCCCACGAAGAAGAAGCCTGCTGCCACCGGGGACTTGGAGGGGGTGATGATACCTGAGGCAAGGGATTCAGTGATGTAGTCCTTCATGGCCTTCTTCTCTGGTAAAGACAGATTGTAAAGTCTGCTGGAGGGAAGGACAGCGTTGGGAATCAGGTCAATAGCGCAGTCATAAGGTCTATGCGGGGGAAGAGACAGCGCACGTACCTTGTCAAATACCGCTGAAAGGTCATAAGCAGCGGGAACACAGGAGAGATCAGTGGGAGGTGAGGTGGGCTTGGCCCTGCAGGCTGGGGGAACTGCCGACCTTAGGCAGTTAGCGTGGCAGGCAGTGCTCCATGCAAGGACCTTGCCCGTGGACCAGGATATGTGAGGGTCGGGCTGTCGAAGCCAAGATCGCCCGAGGACAAGCAGGGCGACGGGAGCGTCGAGCACCCAGAGGCTGATGGTCTCGGTGTGATTTCCCGAGAGGGTCAGAGACAGGGGTTCGGTGCGGTGCTTGATGGGCCCGAGGGGATGTCCATCCAGAGCTTGTGCCGGCAGGAAAGTCTCCAGTGGAATGAGGGTTATTCCTGCTTGGCGAGCAAACTCGTGATCCATGAAACTTTCGTCTGCTCCTGAATCCAGGTAGGCCCCCACGGTCAGAGTCCTAGAGCTCCATGACAGGGATGCAGGAAAGAGAATGCCTGGGTCTCTCTTGATTTGGGGAACAGTTGTGTGGCTCACCAGGAACCCCCTTGGTGGCGAGCCTGGTCTTTTGGCCTCGTCGGGCAGCTCCGGATGGGGTGACCAGCCAGTCCGCAGTAGAGGCAGAGATGCTGCCTGAATCTCCTTTCCCTCTCTGCTGCCTCTAGGCGTGACCTGCCCAACTGCATGGGTTCCACAGTTGCTGCTGGCATGTACAGAGGTGTAGGCCGAAACACGGCGGCGTGGTCGACAGGTCGAAACTTGGGTCTCGGAGATGAGCTAGCTGGAAAACTAGCAGAAGCCTGCGCTCTCTCTGCTGCTCGTTCACTGAGTCTTTGGTCAAATAAGAGAGCCAGGTCGATGAGGGCTCGACACGAGGTAGGTCGGTCTCTCAGCAAACCGTCCTTGATCTCGTCACTCAGTCCTCTCCTGAATGCACTCTGGAGCGCCTTGTCTCCCCACTCGCTGTCGGCCGCCAGAGTGCGGAACTCAAGAGTGTAGGCCGCAACCGAGCGGGAACCCTGTCGGATGGAGTGCAGTCGTGAAGCAGCATCCCCCCGTCCGCGGGGTGATCGAACACAGCCTGGAACTCCGCTCGAAAAGCAGCATAGTTGGTGCTAAGCCCCAAAGTCTTGTCTACTGCTGCGGTGGCCCACTTGAGAGCCTGTCCAGAGAGTAATGAAAACACAAATGCAATATTCGCTCCATCAGATGCATAGCGAGATGGTTGGTGCTTAAAAATGAGTTTACACTGAACCAGAAAACCCCGACAAAGTTCAAAATCCCCCTCAAAGGGACTGGGGCTGGAGATCTTGGGTTCCCGGGGGTTGGAGGGGCTCCAGGAGGTGGCGGCTGCCGGAGCACTGTAATTCGGCACACGTGGAGGAGCAGGGCTTGGACTAAGGCTTTCCAGTCTAGCCAGCAGTCTAGCCAGCAGGCTAGCGAAAGCGACATCAAGCTTGTTCTCTAGGCTCGAAAATCGAGCGTGGTGTGCCTGAATCTCAGCGTGCATGGCCGTGAGGTTAGGAGCCGTGGGGGGTCGAGGAAGGGACGCGGACTTGGGTCTGCTTGTGCCGTCCGGTTCCGACATGGCTGGAACGTACTGTTATGTTCGGCGGGGAAGGAGACGACACAGCAACAAGAATAAGCTCAACAGTTTATTTTGAGCTTGATGATTTGGTGGAGTGTGTATGCTACTGTGTATGTTTGCAGGACTATGTGAAGCGTTACAATGAATATTTACCAGTGGTTGTTGTAAGTGCGTGTTGAGTGAGAAGGTGACCAGTTCAGTAGGGCGAGGCAGGTAGGAGAGTCCGTGAAACAAGCGGGGGTCCGTGGGGCTGAGAGGGGCGTCCAGAGGTCCAAGTCCAAAATGGGGGTCGAGGATCGAGGGAGGCAAATCAGAATCCAGAGGGGTCCAGAGAAGTGAGGGGCACTGCTCACTTCCAAGGCGACGGAGGGAATACTGGGGAAAACAAGAGACAAATGAGCACAAGGGTCGAAGGTCACAAGGAGCGAGCAGCCAGAGACGAAAGCTTACTGCAAGCAGAGACTACGTTCCAGCGTTGGTTCTCTGGACACGCTGGCTTTTATGGGGAGTGATGTCATCAGCAGCAGGTGTGTCGATAGATGATTGCGCACAGCTGTGCTGGTGTGTGGCAGCAGAAGCAGAGTGTGTATGGGCGTGTCCTGCGGCACGTGCAGACGAAGGAGCAGCTGATTGTGCACGCCCCATGACACTTTACAGTGTCGTGGCGTAATCCACTCATCAGTTATTTTCCTATTTTAACAGCGACATGACCTAAACTTTCAGTCGTTGGCCATCAGACGCTGAGAGATAAATTGTTCTATCACTAAAAGATGCTATTGGACTACACATGCTGACATAAAGTCCCGGCTGTTAAGCGGCAGCGTGTTATAGACCCATTGACAGGTCATTGCCGTCGCCGCATTGCTGCGTACTGCATGTCAAATAGCAGAAATGGGTGCTTTTTTTTTGGTAATAAGCATTTATGGATATGAAGGAATATAATACATTTCAGTGTAACTAGTAAAAGGCCTGTATGCTGCACACTCACATGTTGGGCAAAACCGGCCTTGGGCTTTGTGTGGCCCTACACAGGATTTTAATTGTGGTCCCGTTTTGGTATTTTTTTAATATTATTGAATGTATCATTATTTTTATTATTAGACTCCCGAAGGTCCCTCGCCCCACACTAAACCTCATGTCACCATGCCGTATACACACATTTAGTATGTTTACATGCACAAAAAAATATATTATTGAATTTTTTTGGTTGAAACTAGCTTTTTAAAACACATGTGAAAACCTTAATTGTACGTATAAGGAATGCAGCATGCGGCTGGTCTATTTTGTATTTTGTATGGAAAAAACTTAATAATATATAATATTTTTTTTTGATTATCTGATTGATGTTGGATTATAATTAGTGCATAATAAGACATCATTATTATAATTATAATCATAATCATTGGTGCATCTAGTGGGGTTTCTGCCTCCACTTCTTTAAAAACTAGTGATGCCTCTGTTTTGAACTTAAACACATCACAGTTGTGTGCTATGAGATGCACTATTCACGTTATCCGCCGGATGGCAGTAGAATATTGAATATTCTAAAATGTGTTTCTTGGCAATTCCAGCTTTGACCAGTGTGTTAGTTGCTACATAAAGTGGCGCTTTCCATCATTTTCAGAAGACTGCATTGCAAAATGATTACTCTCACGGGAGATCCACCCATGAATAGGGCCATATGAATCCCTTCCCAACTCTAGGTTATGGGGATGGCGTGGTGCGGTTGAGAGAGTGGCCGTGCCAGCAACCTGAGGGTTCCTGGTTCAATCCCCACCTTCTACCAACCTAGTCACGTCCATTGTCCTTGAGCAAGACACTTCACCCTTGCTCCTGATGGGCCGTGGTTAGTGCCTTGCATGGCAGGTCCCACCAGCAGTGTGTGAACGTATGTGTGTATGGGTGAATGTGGAAATAGTGTCAAAGCGCTTTGAGTACCTTGAAGGTAGAAAAGCGCTATTCAAGTATAACCCATTTACCATTTATGTTACACATTCCTTATTTGATTCAAACAGCCTTTTTATTGAACTTTGACAGCAACATTTAATTTAGCTTAACTTTTATGACGTCATATTTCATAAGTGACCTATTTACAGTAAATGAGAGAAGAAAGTCTTCAAATCTTTACAAAAGCTCCCCTAGTGGTTGCGGCCCAAAACAACTGCATAGTGTGTTTAAGCAACCGGCTGGCCCAGGGCAAAACAATGCAGCTGCTTCCTGAATTAGACTGTATAGTTACGAAAAAACAGAATAGGAATAAAATGCATGTGGTAATAAATGCTGAGATCTGGTGTCAATTTGAGAGGGTGCAAAATATCTGTGATACATTTGCATCCATCAGTATTCAATGGTGATGCGGGCCGGCAGAGAGATTAACTGTACTTCAGTGAGCAGTTGGCTTCAGGCTTAGGAAAATGTCATAGAAGATTCCAGTATCCCAAGAGAGTCTAATTAGTTCCAAACGCAAAGTAAGGGAAATTGTAAATACAGAATAACTTTGAAAGTCAATCGCCTCCGAGGTCGTACAATTCCACAAGTTTGAACCATCGACATGTATCTAACAACACTTTGACAATCTTTAGCCGTGTAAACACTGAGACACAGCTGCGGTAATGATCGGCTGGGTTCGGCAGCTCATTAGCCGATCAGTTAAGAAAGGCAAATGTGGGTCCCCCCAGCCGAACTCATGAGCGGAACCACGGCCTCTCCAATTATAATAAGACAGGACGGCTACTTTTGAAGATACCTGACCTTAGAACAGATTATTTTCTCTTTAATTTATTGTATTCAACCTCAGTGGTTACACTATATTACGGTACATAAGGTCTTATTTTGCTGTGTTTTAAAGTACAGCATGCAGAATGTATTATGGTCCATGCAACCTCGTGCTAGCTGCTTAATGTCAAGCCAAGAAATCAACATATTTAAAGGGCACATATGAGGAATTTAGTCTTTTTATGACTTATAAATGTTGTTACGAGGTTGGAAACTTGTGTTAATGCCAAAGCATCAAATCATAAGGTTTCTGTATTTGGCTGTGAGAATGCATGCAGTTTTGGATGCCTCTCTTCAGGTGGTTTTGAAGGCTGGCAATGTCTTGACGTCACCACGAGTTGGAAGCACTTATTTAAATACTACGTAAAGCTCTCAGCCAGAGCGGAGGGGCTTCTGTCCCTCCGCTTCAGGCTAAGAGGAAACACAAAAAATAGGAAGGATAAAGTATTATTTTCGTATAATCGTAACATGAGCATAATAACACCCAAATGTTGCTAAAAGCGAGTGTGCAGGTGTCCCTAATGTTGTGACCGAGTGAACCTATACGATGTTTCTTTAAGTTTACTCTCGACTGTGTCTGGAAAAAAAAAGAGCGGTGACGACTTCAAGATATGTATTTATCAGTGTACATTTTCTAAATATAAATTATGATACTTTAGGAGAGGGTGGGGCGTGGTTTAATTTGCAAGCTTTCAATGCCTCCAGAATCAAACATCTTGCAAACACAGGTTATAAAAGTGACCATGGAAGAAAATTTACACCAAAACATATCCTGTACTCAGTTGTAATACACTTTTCCACCACTTCAATCTCAATCACAGAAAAAGAGTGACATTAAAGTCATACAGAAGTTTCTTGAGCGCAAAAAATATGACTAAAGTGCATTTTAATTTTACTGACAGTTTAATTGAGAAACATATTTACTATTGATTAAGCATATTTATTTTAGCGCAGCATAATTGTATGTTAATTTATCTTTCATCAGTTATGTATTAGTCCCTTCTAATTCAGTATATTTGGTAAGTACTTATTTTCTAATCAGCCTGACCTAAACAGTTAGTCTTTGTGATTATCACATGCTTTCATATCATTTGAAAAAGTTGATCCTGCTAAACTGTAAGGAGCTTGGATTCATTGTTGAATACGATTAAAATCAATATTAAGACGGTTAATTTAGTGTTAATATTTGAGTGAGCGCAGGGCCCCTCTGTAGTGGAAAAGTTGAGCTACGAGGTCAAGAACTCCTGGTCCAGACCACAAGAAAGTGTTTTGAATGTAGACTAAAATCATTATAGGTTACCTTAAAATGAAAAAAATACAAATAAAAAAATCAAATACAATGATGCACGTCAATAAAAAGGAGAAAACTCTTATTAGTGTGTGTATGATTCCAGCTGGGGCTCTGCTTGATGCCGTTTTGGATTTATATCATATCACTTTCAATGGTAGATTTGGATGGCTACAATTTAACAAAGTGCTTATTTTATAATATACATACAAACGATGCATTGACATTGATCCATCTGACCAGTTCCAATTGTGTTTCGGTCTGATTTATCTTGTTTATGTGTTCCTAGTGTACGATGAAAACGTGATCTGCTCCCATCTTCCAGGCTGAATTCACATCAGATTTTACATAACCTCTTTGAACAGCCATGCGTAAAGGTCGCTGTCCTTTAAACCTTGTGCTTGGCAGTGCTCGCAGCGCCAACGCTATGATGTGTCGGGCTGCTTTGCTTACTCACCCCCATCAACTCCCCACATCAACAACCCCGCTCCCCCTTCAGTCCCCCCTTCCCCCACACTCTCCCCATGGAAACAAACTGACAGGTACTGCATGTCGAGGGAGGATGCCGGTCGTTGGCAGTTGGCGTTTCAACAAGGTTTAGAGAACCATTATGTGTTATTCAAATCTTTAAAGGCACGCAATGTGAGTCGCGTCAGACGTTTTTTTCCCAATACCTGACTGCAAAATTATTTGTCATTAAATAGAAACATTCACTTGTGAATGTATGTGAGTGTATATTTATTTTAGACACTTTAAACGCTGCCAGCCATTTAATAACTAAAGCCAACAGAGGATTTAAATGGCGGTTTTAACTATACACGTTTCATGCGCTCCTGCCAAACAAATATCTAGTGACCAAATGGGAAAGCTCCTTACACAGAAGACTGAGCTACTTAAACACTAACGATGAAACAATGTGTATCACAGAGAAACCTTTCCCAGTAATGCTGGCTACTATGTTTTTTTTTCTTGTCCCTTGAGCTGGTATATGCCAAGATTTAAAGGATTAGAGCAGGGTTGTATATTCCATGGTGCTACAAGCTGTTTAAGGCTGAGCCACTGTGACCAGGATTTCCCCCTCACCCCCATCAGATTAACCAGACAACGTAGACATTTTTCAGATTTATTAGCTGGTATAAGCAGTCACTCCATGGTTAATATGTGCCCACAGAGCACTGAAGTTAAAACACAAATTATATGGTACAACGTTTTTACCAACTCCATTAACATCTAAAAGGAGCAGAGAGTAAAACAAAAATATGGTAATTATTAATCATTGAGAGATTGGAATAGACCTCTTTTGTCTTGCTAAATGTGCGTGGTTGTTTTGTGAGCTTATTATTGTTTAGGTGCTATGATCCCATGCGAACAAATGGAACCAAATTAGAGTATTTATGTTAATTTATATGATTTATGTTGCTTAATACAGGCTAATTTGATTCATATGTGGTGGCGACTTTTCCAGGGTGTACCCCGCCTACCGCCCGAATGTAGCTGAGATAGGCTCCAGCGACCCCCCGCCACCCCGAAAGAGACAAGCGGTAGAAAACAACAACAAAAAAGTATACTGTATGCCTATCATATATTGTATGCCTTGATTATATTGAAGCATTCACTTGCTAAAATGTTTTCTTATAATAAAATTAATAATCCATCCAACCATTTTCTACCGCTTGTCCCGTCCGGGGTCGAGGGGGTGCTGGAGCCTATCTCAGCTGCATTCGGGCGGAAGGCGGTCTACACCCTGGACAAGTCGCTACCTCATCACAGGGCCAACACAGATAGACAGACAACATTCACACTCACATTCACACACTAGGGCCAATTTAGTGTTGCCAATCAACCTATCCCCAGGTGCATGTCTTTGGAGGTGGGAGGAAGCCGGAGTACCCGGAGGGAACCCACGCAGTCACGGGGAGAACATGCAAACTCCACACAGAAAGATCCCAAGCCCGCCGGGATTGAACCCAGGACCTTCGTATAATAACATTTAAAAATAACATTAATTATGTAGTGGGCTTTTTGGACAATAGTGGAGCCTCCAAGGTAGGTTTGGTACTAATAAAGTGCTGTAATTCTAATGAATTGAAAAAGATACTATATTCCCTTTGAAAAATACAGATACTTTTCTTTTTCATCGACATGAGGCGTGCAGTGGTGACTTTGCCGGTAACACAAGGCACGGTGCATGTTAGTCAACCCACGCACACACCGCACTTGCAAACAGAAACAGCTTGAAGACAGAAGAGGGAGGATTGGGCGTATTTTGGCTTTAACATTATTGATAAAGTAAGTGGAACGATAAACACTGAAGTGCCGCCCTGCACGCGGTGCTTAAAAATGTCCACACTGTGTTTTAGCTACTTCTAAATCACTAATCCTCACCTCCATGGCGACAGGTAAACTACAGTATGTATTTTACAAGTATCCTCCCTGCAAATAATAGCTAAACATACTTCACTACACACCGTAGGAGGGTACAATAGCTAACCGTTAATAGCAAGCTAGAGCCCCTGAATGTAAACAAATGGGTGGATCTATACAAATGTCGATTTTAACGATACCAAGTAAAAGAGCCATATCTACTCCATACTACATCAATACTTTTTTCAGCCTGCTAAGTGGCCTTGTGGTTACAGTGTCTGCCCTGAGATTGGTAGGTCGGGAGTTCAAACCCCGGTTGAGTCATACCGAAGACTATAAAAATTGGACCAATGACCTCCCCTGCTTGGCATCAAGAGTTGGAATTGGTGGTTAAATCACCAAAAATGATTCCTGAGCGCGGTCACCAGTGCTGCTCACTGCTTCCCTCACCTCCCAGGGGGTGGAACAAGGGGATGGGTCCAATGCAGAGGGTAATTTCACCACACCTGTGTGTGACTATTAATGGTACTTTAATTTTTAACTTTTTTTTTTAATTATTACAAAATCTTTTTTCTGTTTTTTATTGTTTTTAGACTTCGGAAATACTTCCCTGGAGACAGGTTAACTTTAATCATGACCAATGTTACTACTTGGTATTGGATCCATAACCAAATTTGTAGTATCACCCAAAACTTATGTAAAGTATCCAAATAACAGAGGAATAAGTACTTATCATGACCACACAGGTTGTTATTCTTCAAAATCTTTAAAACGAAAAGTTGTAATATATTAATATTCCAGGTGTTCCTCATAAAACATGTTTTTGACATAGTCTTTTGCATTTTTCTTTATTTTTTCATTAATTTTCAGAAATTTCAGTTTTTGTATCATTACCCCACTCTTCCACAATTGCAGTCAAACAATCTTCCATAAACCTTTTATTCTTAGCAATGCTGACTGTCCTACTTGCCCATCTGATGTCATCTCTCACATCTGATGCAACTGGCCATCAAACTGGCAGGCAAGTCACATGACAAGTTGTGTTTGGTGGCCATGTTGGCAGGGGAGTCACATGACTAGTTGTGTTTGGGTGCCATGTTGGCAAGAGAAGCAGTAGAACAACAAGCCAGTTTATTGCAAAACACACTGGTTTTAATTGGGATCATTGTTGAACCTACTTATGGAAAACTGTAGGTATTGGTAGGTTGTGCATTCAAGGGTTAACTCAAGTGTAGGTAGAATATGTTAAAAAGGAAGTAAGCAGAAATTAACAGTAAATGAACAAATACATTAATAATAATTTTTCTACCGCTTTTCCCCCTCATAATTTTGACATGATAAAACAATGGGAAATGACACAACTTGTTACTGCATATGCCAGCAGCCAAATTAAGAGCTTTTGTAACCTGTTTGCTTACCTACTACTAAGATAAGTTATCTAGTATATTCACTATCTTATTTAATGACAAACATTTTATTTGATTGCAATAAGAAACATATGTTTAATGTATCATAATATTTTTTGTTAAATCAAGCCAATAATGTCATTTTTTGTGGTCCCCTTTATTTTGAAAAATATTGAGTAGGTGTAACCAATTACTTAAGTATAAGCTATTTTATAATTTGTATTTTATAGTTCATATTTAATGGTCTTTGATCTATATGGTTCGGTTGAGACATGTAGGTGAAGAAGCCCGTCAAATTCTATATGTGGATTTTCAGCATTCATAAAAATAAGTGATGATGCAAATGGATAGCGACTTCTGAAATCACGGAATGTTCTACCGGATGAACGGAAAAATAATTCCCATCGATACACTCCAAAATCGTGTAAGATTTCCTCGAAGAGCAGAAGCTGGTATACATTAGGAAATATGTCCACATTCCTCAGGGTGGGTCTCGCATGAGAAAAAGGTGGCGGGTTAATCATTTTGCATAGAAAATTATTGAAAATAATGGAAAGCACCACTCTACACTTTTTATGATATTCTACGCTCTATTGCCATCTGGTGGCCAAAGTGGTAAGTGCACTCCCCCCAAATCATTACGTTTTCTGTGTCAGGTGAACCTGCGACAAATGGAGCCATATGAATCCCCTTTCTACTGTAGCTCCAAAAATGTAGAGTAACGTAAGAATTTCTTCTATTTCAACTTTCTCAAAGTGTAACAGCTTAATAATTGTGTCCTTATCACGTAGTCATACAATACAAGAACCAGCAATAGTTAATTATTGAAAGATTTCAATCAATCAATGTCAATGTTTATTTATATAGCCCTAAATCACAAGTGTCTCAAAGGGCTGTACAAGCCACAACGACATCCTCGGTACAGAGCCCACATACGGGCAAGGAAAAACTCACCCCAGTGGGACGTCGGTGAATGACTATGAGAAACCTTGGAGAGGACCGCATATGTGGGTAACCCCCCCCCCCCCCCCCCCCCCCCCCCCTAGGGGAGACCGAAAGCAACGGATGTCGAGTGGGTCTGACATAACATTGTGAAAGATTTGTCTCAAGATGCCACCAGAAAATGAAAAGACAGATGACTTTAGTCATGAGGCGATCATAATCCAAGCCCCAGAGGTGACTCCTCACTTAATTAGTGGCAGCTATCGTTTTAAAGAAGATGGTCAGTGGTATAATTAGAATTAGTCATTCCCTGTCTGTTATTGTGGAGCGGCATTATCAAGTGCATTGGGAGTCACTTGAAGAAAAGCTGTGGATTTCATTACATAAATCCATTCTACTTAAGCTTTTTTGCAGTAATAAAAAAAACTGCTAAACCGAGTATGGAAAATCCTTTCAGTCCTAAGGTCAGAGGACAAACATATTTCTTATCAGCAAATATGCATTTATTAAATACAGATCATAAGTCCCGGATAGAAAACAAATCAGTGTAGGCGTGATTGAAAATATTGAGCCTGTCAGGCATTTTAACTTTTCTTCAGGGCCTAGCAACAAAGGAATCACATTGGATTTGTTTCCATTTCTTGGGTCCTCGGCACATTAAAGCCATTTCCACATGGTTTAACGAGACAAGTGCTGCAGCTTTGCAAGTGTCAAACAAACAATGGAGGACAATACTTTGAATATAATTCATTTAAAAACTGCTGTCAAGCGATTATTTTTTTTAAACAGATTAATCATCCCATTTTGATTAATTGGGATTCAATTATTTGCTTGTATAATTTGAGTACACTTTAGCCCCAATACGTTAACACAAATGCAATTTTATTGTCATACTGTTATACACAAATATTTCTAAAAAAGTTTAATTTAATCCATCCATCTGCAGTTAAGTTTTTTGAATTTTGCCCATCATTTACAATCCCTTATGTGGGGAAAGAACACATGTCGTTCCCCTTTTTGTGCATTCTAAATTGTGAAAAACTGCTATTACGAGGCGGCTAACAGTACAGATAATGGAATTCAATTATTTTGTATTTAAAATTGTATGCCGTGACCTGCATATTAACCAAGCTATAGCAACATTGTTATTGTAAGAGCTAACAAAGAGGAACTACTTCTCTGGCTTCGTGACACATTGCCTTGCTCACACTGATCCTCCAAACACGAGTGAGTTGCTAGCTACGAGCTACAGTAGGTTTAGCTGCTAATAACGTTGGTTGTGACCCAGCATAAAATCAAAAAGAAGTTTGAGCTGTATCTGCTGTATTGCCTTTGAGTTAGTAAAAGTTAAAACTATATTATAAATCATGAATCAAACTCCACAATAGAAGGCTGTGGCACCAAGCCAATAAGTTAGTAAACATAAAAAAATCCATACGCTACCAACTTGATACTATATGGCTCTCACCTTGGCTCACAACAAATGGAACGCAGCTAGGAGAATTTTTTTTTTATCCGAGAAGTGAGGATAATTCTGAATTTAGCAGCTCAAAGAGAGTGCATGTGCTGAACAACATCCTATCAGTTGGCATCAGAGCGGACATTGTAAGTCACTGTATTATGTTCCTATTTGAAAAGTGTAGCACATAGCAACAAACGCTACTATGCCTTCTGTGAAATCAATGTGCCCAGGAAAGAAATTTTGTTAATGCTTAAAGGCCTACTGAAATGAATTTTTTTTATTTAAACGGGGATAGCAGATCTATTCTATGTGTCATACTTGATCATTTCGCGATATTGCCATATTTTTGCTGAAAGGATTTAGTATAGAACAACGACGATAAAGATTGCAACTTTTGGTATCTGATAAAAAAAAAAGGCTTGCCCCTACCGGAAGTAGCGTGACGTAGTCAGTTGAACATATACGCAAAGTTCCCTATTGTTTACAATGATGGCCGCATGAAGTGAGAGAGATTCGGACCGAGAAAGCGACAATTTCCCCATTAATTTGAGCGAGGATGAAAGATTTGTGGATGAGTAAAGTGCAAGTGAAGGACTAGTGGGGAGTTGAAGCTATTCAGATAGGGAAGATGCTGTGAGAGCCGGGGGTGACCTGATATTCAGCTGGGAATGACTACAACAGTAAATAAACACAAGACATATATATACTCTATTAGCCACAACACAACCAGGCTTATATTTAATATGCCACAAATTAATCCTGCATAAAAACACCTGCGTGTTTGTTATGCTAGCTCCTAGCTCCTCTGCTAGCTCCTAGCTCCATAGAACACGCCAATACAATTCAAACACCTGATCAACACACACAATCACTCAGCCCAAAAGACCGTTCACCTAACCCAAGGTTCATAAAGCTTATATATTTTTAAAAAGTTACGTACGTGACGCGCACGTACGGTACGGTACGTGTTATGCTAGCTCCTAGCTCCTATGCTAGCTCCTAGCTCCATAGAACACGCCAATACAATTCAAACACCTGATCAACACACACAATCACTCAGCCCAAAAGACCGTTCACCTAACCCAAGGTTCATAAAGCTTATATATTTTAAAAAAGTTACGTACATACGCAAAAAAAAGTTGCGCACATACGGTCAAGCGATCAAATGTTTAGAAGCCAAAGCTGCATACTCACAGTAGCACGTCTGCGTCTTTGTCATCCAAATCAAAGTAATCCTGGTAAGAGTCTGTGTTGTCCCAGTTCTCTACAGGCGTCTGTGTATCGAAGTCAAAAGTCCTCCTGGTTAGAGTCTCTGTTATCCGAGTTCTTCCATCTTGACTGCATCTTTCGGGAATGTAAACAAAGAAGCGCCGGCTGTGTACTGTTGTGGCTGACTACGTTCGAAAAATACGTCCATTTCGCACCGACAACTTTCTTCTTTGCTTGCTCAGCTTCCTTCTCCATAATGCAATGAACATGATTGAAACAGATTCACGAATACAGATGTCCAGAATACTGTGGAATTATGAAATGAAAACAGAGCTTTTTCGTATTGGCTTCAATGTGGAAGGCATACCCGTGTTCGCCGGTCTACGTCACGCGCATACGTCATCCTCAGAGGCGTTTCGAACCGGAAGTTTAGCGGCAAATTTAAAATGTCACTTTATAAGTTAACCCGGCCGTATTGGCATGTGTTATAATGTTAAGATTTCATCATTGATATATAAACTATCAGACTGCGTGGTCGGTAGTAGTGGGTTTCAGTAGGCCTTTAAATGACCAAAATACTATAAATATTACATGTTATCATGAGTCTGCCTGTTACTACATTACAGGCATACCTACAGTATGTATAGAAAACAGTGTGGTGTTGGAGGTTTTTGGATGTTCTTTAGAGGGCTTTATATAAGCGAAATAGATCGTGTCACCATTGTTAGCTGTTTCTTATGAGCAGTTTTTCAATATTTACAACGCACAGTAAAGGGCAAGACGTGTGTTCTTGTCTCACATAAAGATTGTGGAATGGGCAAAATTCCAAAAAAGAGCAGTTTTAAAGGGTCTAGGGAGCATGTGCGGTTAATATAAATTGTGTGATTTATCTGCAATTATATGTGATATTTTTTGTGCTATGTTGCATTTGTTAATGTGATACAATTGACAGCCCTTCAAAACTTCAATTTTAAACCAAACCACCCATTCAGTCGTTGTGTCACTTGCCACACTGCGTTGTAACATCCTTGAACCAAGCAGAAAGATTTGTTTTAATTCCAAGAAAGACGTTTTGGAGGCTAATACTTGATTAATATGTATGTGTGGTATATCATTAACATGAAAATGAGAATACATATTTTTACATAGGGTTTACCTCTATTAGCATCATTGTTAGCCACCACATACTTGCCATGTATTACAAATTAGAATGCATTAAAAAGACATACGTACAGTATGTGTACTTGTCTTACAGAGGGATTGGGAATGATAGGCAAAAATCCAAAAAAAGTTCTACAAAACCCAAAACCAGTGAAGTTGGCACGTTGTGTAAATTGTAAATAAAAACAGAATACAATGTTTTGTTAATATACATTTCGGTTACTATAAATTGTGTGATTTATCTGCAAATATATGTGATATTTTTTGTGCTAAGTTGCATTTGTTAATGTGATACATTTGACAGCCCTTAAAAACTTACATTTTAAACCAAACCACCCATTCAGTCGTTGTGTCACTTGCCACACTGCGTTGTAACATCCTTGAACCAAGCAGAAAGATTTGTTTTAATTCCAAAAAAAAAAACGTTTTGGAGGCGTTAAAGAAATATAACGCCTCCATCACCTACATTTGTATCCACTTTCAGATCGAACACGCCGTGTTTGCCGTATCAAGATGCAACGTAAAAAAGCTTGACATCTTTATCCATTCCTGTGCTGCAGTACATACCCCACATATGCAGACCCTACATGTAATAGAGCCGAGAAGTGATAAAGGCTGACATTTGTGATAAATGCACTGACCATAAACTGTCAAATCACAGCGGAACGTGGCTGCTGGTTGCTCCTGGTTACGCTTTGCACCTTCTCACTGGCCCGTGTAACTTCCCTTCAGCGTGGCTGCCATGTTGGACACACATGGTCAGAGTTTACTTTGACAGGGGCTGAAGTGAGTCACACAATGGCTTTAAGGCACCAGCAGCCAATGTTGGTGACCATTAGGCATCTTTTTACTCCACCTATCTCACTGACCCCATTTTCATCTCCCTAAGCCCTGTGTCCTTATGTCCTCTACCACGCGGTGTGATTGGAAAAAAAAAATGCTTTAAAAATAAAATATGCAAATAATGCTGGGTTACCAACATCTGCTGGCAGAGCGTCTTCATCTCTTATTCATTCGCCCGGTTTATCACCCGCTGACAAGTTGTCACTCTCCCTTAGTCTTTTGTCCTTTTTAAAAACACATTGAATAATTCAGCCTTGCTTCATGCATGATACTGCTGCTGTCAGGCCACATCAATTTGAAAACCGATAAGAGAGAAGTTTTTGGGTCATGTTTGTGGAAGCAGCCCGAGGCAAAATGATAAATGCTGATAAGATTTTTTTTTATAATCATAAATGAACCTTGTGTTGTATAAATTGCATTACATAAACTTGAGCAATATTTTACATTGTGCTACTTTCTGAACTTTTATTGAAAGCAAATCAGTTTGCGAGTACAGTGCTACCTCAACTTTAGAATGTTTGAAATAAGAGATGTCTCTTGGCTAATTGTTACGCTTTAAAGGGGAAATGCACTTTTTGGAATTTTGACTATCATTCACAATCCTTATGTGAGACAGGAACACATGTTTTGAAGCTAATGGCATTCGCTCTTTTCCGCCTATAAAGTGCTCTAAAAACATCCAAAAATATCTAACAACATTTTATATACATTGTAAGTATATATGTAATGTAGTAAAATAATAATAATAATAATGGATTAGATTTTATATAGCGCTTTTCTATTATTAGATACTCAAAGCGCTCACAGAGGAGTGAGAAACCATCATTCATTCACACCTGATGGTGGTAAGCTACATTTGTAGCCACAGCTGCCCTGGGGTGAGCGGCACCGGGGGCAAGGGTGAAGTGGTTGGGGGGAGGGGGGGGGGGGGGGTGGTTAAGAGGGGAGGAGTATATTTACAGCTAGAATTCATATACTTTTCAAATATATATATATATATATATATATATATATATATATATATATATATATATATATATATATATATATACATATACATATATATATATATATATATATATATATATATATATATATATATATATATATATATATATATATATATATATATATATATATATATATATATATATATATATATATATATATGTGTGTGTATGAAATACTTGACTTTCAGTGAATTCTAGCTATATATATATATATATATATATATATATATATATATATATATATATATATATATATATATACAGGTATATATGTATATATATATATATATATATATATATATATATATATATATATATTTTATTATACATATAAATAAAATAAATACTGGAATTTCAGTGTTCCGGAGGCTATCTAGTACATGGCAGTATTGTCCTGTTTAAGAGTGTCACAACATTGCTGTTTACGGCAGACAAACTGCTTTACGGTAGACGAAAACGTGACTGCTGTTGTTGTGTGTTGTTACCGCGCTGGGAGGACGTTAATGAAACTGCCTAACAATAAACCCACATAAGAAACCAAGAACTCGCCCTCGATCATTCTACAGTTATAACGTGATTGGGCAGGCACACTGTTTATATTGTGGGAAAGCAGACGTGAAAACAGACTGTCGCCGCCATCCCCACTCAGGTCCGCATTGAGCTGGAGGGGGCGTGGCCTCCAGCTCCGGCTGAATTCCGGGAGTTTATCGGGGGAAAATTTCTTCCGGGAGGTTATCGGGAGAGGCGCTGAATTCCGGGAGTCTCCCGGTAAAACCGGGAGGGTTGGCAAGTATGCTGTAATATTACAGGCAGTTCGAAGAGTAACACTGTGTTTGAATATAGGAAAATAAAACATTGCGCTTAAATAATGAATCAAATAAAATCAATTGTATTTAAAAGTTAAACATCATACTAAGGTAAATATCAAAATACTGTACAGTTTTTAAAGATTAAATGAAAATGTACTTTGAAGTTAAACAAAACTGTACTTTACTTTAAATGGCAAGTAAAAAAAAATACTGTACTGATGTGTGTGTTGATTGGCTAGGAAAGGGCGGACGTAAGAGGATAATGTGGAGAACATTCGGTTCCCACGTGTGTTGAGTGATAAAATTGATGGATTCAGACAGTTCTGTTTGTGTCTTAATTGTTTATTTTGGCGTCGAATACGCCCTGCAGTAGTCAGATTGTAACGACTTCCAGTGAAGACTGATAAACCTTCAATAACGGCTCGAGTCACGTCATTACAATATTTAATTACATGATTCTTTGGCCATATTTTTACCACAGTTTGAGGATCACTGATGATAAATAAATAAATGATAAATAATTAATTTTTACCAACTCAGAGGTGAAGCAGCAGCTCACCAGCTCAATATGTCAATAGCTGCATAAGCTAGTTACCTCTCTGTGATCACGGCGCCACTAAAAGTAGTTCCTCTGTGTTAGCGCTTATAATAACAATATTGCTTCCACTTGATTAATATGTATGCATAGTATATCATGAACATGAAAATGAGAATAAATATTTAATATCATCAAAAGGTTCAAAGAATCTGGAGAAATCACTTCACGTAAGCAGGCGGTACTGCATCAAAAAACAACATCGGTGTGTTAAGGATATCACCACATGGGCTCAGGAACACTTCAGAAAATCACAGTTCGTTGCTTCATCTGTAAGTTTAAGTCAAAACTCTACTATGCATAGCCAAAGCCATTTATCAACAACACCCAAAAATGCTGCCGGTTTCGCTGGGCCCGAGCTCATCTAAGATGGACTGATGCAAAGTGAAAAAGTGTTCTATGGTCTGACGAATCCACATTTCAAATTGTTTTTAGAAACTGTGGACGTCATGTCCTCCGGACCAAAGAGGAAAAGAACCATCCGGATTGTTATAGGCGCAAAGTTGAAAAGCCAGCATTTGTGATAGTATGGGGGTGTATTAGTGCCCAAGGCATGGGTAACTTACACATCTGTGACGGCACCATTAATGCTGAAAGGTACTGTACATAGAGGTTTTGGAGCAACATATGTTGCCATCCAAGCAACGTTTTTTTCATGAACGCCCCTGCTTATTTCAGCAAGACAACGCCAAGCCACATTCTGCACGTGTTACAACAGTGTGGCTTCATAGTAAAAGAGTGTGGGTACTAGACTGGCATGCCTGTAGTCCAGACCTGTCCCTCATTGAAAATGTGTGGCACAATATGAAGCGTAAAATATGACAAGAGAGACCATAGACTGTTGAACAACTTAAGCTGTACATCAAGCAAGAATGGGAAAGAATTCCACCTGAAAAGCTTCAAAAATTGGTCTCCTTATTTCCCAAACGTGTTGTTAAAAGCATACTTGCCAACCTTGAGACCTCCAATATCGGGAGGTGGGGGTTAGGGGGTGGGGGGTGGGGGGGGGGGGTTTGGCGTGGTTGGAGGCGTGGTTATTTACAGCTGGAATTCACCAACTCAAGTATTTCATATATATTTCATATATATATATATATATGAAATACTTGACTTTCAGTGAATTCTAGCTATATATATATATATATATATATATATATATATATATATATATATATATATATATATATATATATATATTTATTTTATTTACATAGAAAAAAAAAACAACAACTTGAATTTCAGTGTTCCGGTGGCTAGCCATTAGATGGCAGTACTGTCCTGTTTAACTTCTCCGTTCATGTTGAGTATATCATTTCGGCCGCCATGTCTGTAATTTCCTCGTTCTTCTGCTTCGTCTCCTTGTTGTGTGCACAGTTGTGCACTCTATAAAAGCCCTAGATGTTATGACGTCTTTGGGCAGGCAAGCTGTTATTGTATATATTGTGGGAAAGCGGACGTGAGAACATGCTGTCCCCATCAGTCTCAGGTCCGCATTGAGCTGGAAGGGGCGTGGCCTCCAGCTCCGGCTGAATACCGGGAGTTTGTCGGAGAAAATCTCTGCCGGGAGGTTGTCGGGAGAGGCGCTGAATACCGGGATTCTCCGCTAAAAACGGGAGGGTTGGCAAGTATGGTTAAAAGGAAAGGCCATGTAGCACAGTGGTAAAAATGCCTCTGTGCCAACTTTTTTGCAATGTGTTGCTGCCACTAAATTCTAAGTTATGATTATTTGCAAAAATAAATTGAGTTTCTCAGTTCGAACATTAAATATCTTGTCTTTGCAGTCTATTCAATTGAATATAAGTTGAAAGGATTTTCAAATCATTGTATTGAATTACGATTTACACAATGTGCCAACTTCACCGAATTTGGGTTTTGTACTTTAAGCTGTGAGCACAAATGTGAGTGACAAGCATCCCCGCCATTAGTTGATGTAGCAACTAGCCCAGTGAAGCCCGTAAGATCCACCCAAAATATCTGGTCTTATTTGCTAGCTTATGGTAGAGATAGGCATAACTTTGTTTTTAAAACATGACGAAACGTGTCGTCAACTTGGCGAAGCATTTGCAGCCTATGACTGCTGGTCTGCACCATACTGAAGCTGAATGAGTCTAACGCTGGCCAAGAATGTTAAGATAATCCATGAAAAGATGGAAATGATGGTGTGTTTGACGGTAAACCAACTGGAAGGAGATACTTTAGCAGTCACTCTCCAAAGTTAATGTTGTGCATTATTGTTAAATTATTATTATTCTTTTTTAATTATGCAAGTAGTACATGTATTGTTTTTATACAATATTTATTATCTAAAAGTTTGTTTTTCTTTTTAAAAGGCATGTTACATATTAAAAATGTGATGTTTTGGCTGGGGGTCAAGCACCAATTAAAATGATGTAAATTAATTTCAATACGAGATTCCAGATACAAATGTTTTGAGTTAAGAACTTCGTCACAGAACCAATTAAGCTTGTAAGTTGAGGTACTACTGTACAACATTTTTGGTGCCAACTTCAAAGTCAAAACGCCACGGTGGCAACTGACCACCTTCTTTAGTGAGCTATAGTGGGTGTTCTCCTATGGCATGGGCATGTTCTGATCAAAAATCGGACAGCAAATCTCAAAACACATTTGTTTTATGTCAGTCTGATGTTGGACTTTGCTTCTGTCCGTAGGAAAAAAAGGTTACGAGGAAATATGACCCAGGGTGACAGAAAGGTCAATGCGTGTTCATCATTACTGCCAAATGCAGATCTATTTCACTTACAACATTATAGTCACTGAAGATGTAGTTTTGCTGATCAAGATAAAAAAGATAAATTCATGTCATATCGGTTTACAGAACACACCTGTGATTCTGTATTCTGGTATGGACCAGTTTAGTTGACACTTTGCTGCGGTTCGCTTAGCATTCACACCAACTGGTATGTGTATTATCGAACCATTAAAGAACATATGCACAAAGTAAGGACCTGATTGTGCAGCTTTCATTTTATTGCAAACTAGAAATGTCCAATCTGATGTGCTGATACTGTCCATTGCTTCATTTCCGATAGTGATATATGGAGCAGCTCTTCCCTCAAAATAATATCAGGTCACACATCTTGTGACATACATAAACAATAAACACACTATTCATCTTTTCCTGTGATGGCACTGCAAAGCGTTTCACAAATAAATGCTGCTTGTGCAAAATGACACAAACGGGGGTGGGGACGTTGGTGGGGGTGTTAATGTTCCACTTGAAAAAAACTGAAAAAATGTGGGCATTGCTATTTTTGTCCTCTGTATGCACTGTATTATTCTGCATTGTTTATGTTCAATTAAGCACACTATTCAAACAATCTTGAGCATTTGTCAGCTAAAATAACATGTTCTCTTAACTATCAATAAGTGAGTCAGGTTAGTCTTTTGAATGAATTCACAATTCCCCTCACATAACTTGACAGTCATTGCAAAATTCATATTTACAATCCGAAGGTAAAACTTGCAAATAATTCCACAACACAGACGTCCTAAGCTAGCAAGCTTTTTGCTTTGCAGAGCATTGCACGGTTTGATGAGGTCATCACTCCTGCGCCGAAATCAAGGCAATACCTTAACCACGTTCATTTTAATTTTTCATATTCACTCAAACATTTACATTTAAGATGCAGGGAATAAAAAATGATGTTGCATTTCCCAAGCCAGGACAACATTAAATAGATAAAAACTCAAAAGAATCCAGTTTTAAAATTGAGTTTAAAGGCCTACTGAAATGAATTGTTTTTATTTAAACGGGGATAGCAGATCCATTCTATGTGTCATACTTGATCATTTCGCGATATTGCCATATTTTTGCTGAAAGGATTTAGTAGAGAACATCGACGATAAAGGTCGCAACTTTTGGTCGCTGATAAAAAAAGCCTTGCCTATACCGGAAGTAGCGTGACATCACCGGAGGAAGGACTCCTCACATTTCCCCATTGTTTACAATGCAGCGAGAGAGATTCGGACCGAGAAAGCGACGATTACCCCATTAATTTGAGCGAGGATGAAAGATTTGTGGATGAGGAAAGTGAGAGTGAAGGACTACAGTGCAGTGCAGGACGTATCTTTTTTTCGCTCTGACAGTGACTTAGGTACAAGGGTTCATTGGATTTCACACTTTCTCCTTTTTCTATTGTGGATCACGGATTTGTATTTTAAACCACCTCGGATACTATATCCTCTTGAAAATGAGAGTCGAAAACGCGAAATGGACATTCACAGTGACTTTTATCTCCACGACAATACATCGGCAAAGCTCTTTAGCTACTGAGTTAACGTGATAGCATCGGGCTCAAATGCAGATAGAAACAACATAAATGAATCCCTGACTGGAAGGATAGACAGAAGATCAACAATACTATTAAACCATGTACATGTAACTACACGGTTAATAATTCCCAGCTTGGCGAAGCTTAACAATGCTGTTGCTAACGACGCCATTGAAGCTAACTTAGCAATGGGACCTCACAGAGCTATGATAAAAACATTAGCGCTCCACCTATGCCAGCCCTCATCTGCTCATCAACACCCGTGCTCACCTGCGTTCCAGCGATCGACGGAAGGATGAAGGACTTCACCCGATCATTCGTGCGGTCGGCGGCTAGCGTCGGCTAGCGCGTCTGCTATCCAAGTCAAAGTCCTCCTGGTTGTGTTGCTACAGCCAGCCGCTAATACACCGATCCCACCTACAACTTTCTTCTTTGCAGTCTTCATTCTTCATTAAACAAATTGCAAAAGATTCACCAACACAGATGTCCAGAATACTGTGGAATTTTGAGATGAAAACAGACCTTTTTTGTAATGGATTCAATGGGGTACCAATACTTCCGTTTCAACGATTGACGTCACGCGCATACATCATCATATATAGACGTTTTCAACCGGAAGTTTAGTGGGAAATTTAAAATTGCACTTTATAAGTTAACCCGGCAGTATTGGCATGTGTTGCAATGTTACGATTTCATCATTGATATATAAACTATCAGACTGCGTGGTCGGTAGTAGTGGGTTTCAGTAGGCCTTTAAAGGTATTTTTTCTGGAAATGCTATAGATAACCCAGCAGGCACAAGACATTGATACAACGTTGATTATATGACTTTGAAACAACGTTGCAAAATAGCTGTATTTGTAAAATGCGTTGGATCCACGTTGTTGGTTGAGAAATTACCAAATTCCAATAGTCAAATCAACGTCACAACCTGACATTGAATAAACGTTGTGAAAAAGCATGTTGTTTCAACATTGTGTTTGTGTTGTAAAATAATTGTTGGAAAATGACCAAAATTCAATGGTCAAATCAATATTAGAACCCAACATTGATTAAATGTAATCAAAAAGCATGTTGTTCCAACGTTAGGTTTGAATTGCTCAACATCAGGACCTAATTCAACAAGTTCTCAACATTGTTTTAACGTCTTGTGCCTGCTGGGAAGATAATGAACCAGTGAAACAGTTAGGCTAATTCGCATTGAAATATATTTCCTCAGTATACATTATATGAGTAAGCAGAGTGATATGAGTAAGCATATCATAACCAGTAGTAAAATTATTATCTCATTTTATTAACAATATCGGCCAGCCAAAGTTGGCATTAATTATCAATATTAGCGGAAATCCCTATTCAAAAGCAACAGGTAGTCTTCTGGGTTAAATACATTGGTAATTTCTATATCATTTTTTCACTACCGTCTTACATTTAAAAAAAAAGTTTTTAAAATATACTTTTATAGAGCTTCGTTGAGTCACTTCTGCATTCTTTTTGCTGTCATTTTGACATTGGCCTATGTATTTGGTCCATGTAGCGTTCACATTTAAGCTTAAGTGAACCAAACTGCACCAAAGTTTACTAGCGAGCACAGAGACCCAAGTGGTCTGGGTCCACTTCCCTGATGCACACTTCAACCGATTGTTTCAAAACTGATCAAAGTAACCGTATTAGTGAAACAGACACCAGCTAGTAGGGATGTGAATCTTCCAACAACTCACGATTCGATTCAGATTCTTGGGGTGATTATTTGATTCAGAATCGATTCTCGATTCCACATGATTTTTTATTTAAACCGATTCTTGCGATACCGGGTATGTCATATGGTATGGATACTGTAAGGTAGAGATCAATGATTCTCAAACTGTGGTATGTGTACACGGGCTCCATCTAGTGCTACGCCAAAGAATCACTTGACTAAAAAACAGTGTTTTATTTTCCCATTTTCAAACTCAGTGTTACTTTTAAAACTGTGTGTGATATAACACATCCAAAAATATTAAATATACTTGTTAAATAAAACCTCTGCTTAGGTTTTAATGAATACTTAGGCCTACTACGCTACTGCATTTTAATGTTGGTCATTATTAGGGTTGGGTATCGTTTGAATTCGAACAATTCCAATTCCGATTCCGATTTTTTGTTTCGATTCCGATTCCTTACGATTCTCGATTCCGATTCTTTTAAGAGGCAGGGTCAAAAAAAGTTTAGGATATTTTAAATGAGCTAGCTAACCTACAGTAATTTCTGAATGAAATAGTCTGACATTCTCCATCAAATTTTAATTCTATTAACTTTTTATGAACTTTACTATAAATTCCTCACAGGGCTGTTTTCAACTAGAATATAAATATCAAATCTATGAACTTGAATATAAATATTATAAATTATGAATACATTTTCCCAGGGGTACACTTTCCTCAAGAGAGCTTTATTTTTGAAAACCTCATGAAAACACATTTACACACACAAGTGTATGATGCTGCAGGAAACCTCATGAAAACACATTTACACACACAAGTGTATGATGCTGCAGGTACTTAAAAATGTTACCGTGCTCCCACTGATGGGCTAACCTGGTGCAGAAAAGCAAATAAACAATAAGAAACAACTTGCAAAACCCAGTCCAGATTAGCAGCAGGTACAGTATAAAATCAGAGACAGTTCTTGTTTAGGAAAATGACCATATCCGCCTTCTCAGGCAGGATGCGTGAGCGTTCTGGACAGATAGTGTCTCCTGCTGTGGAAAATACACGTTCGCTGGGTGTGGAAGAAGCTTGAACGCATAAATAGGAGAAAGCGAGATCTGACAGCAAAGGATAAGTCTTTTGTTGGTTCCACCGGACCACCACCATGCAGCAGGGTCGTCAGACATAAGTATCGGTGGAACGTCCTGGTACATCTGCAGCTCTCTCTCCACTCGTTTCTTGATGGACATGGAGCTCTGTTATTTCGCGGTTATTTCATTTTTTTTTTGTAAAGTAAAGCCACACTTTCCACCGCCGACGCCCGCTATCCATGCTTGAGCTTGACTGACTCGCTCGGCTATGCTAACACTTCCGGCAGTGGGCGCTTCTTCGTTGGTGTTCAGCGTCTTCTTCTTCCGGTTCGGCGGACATATTTTTTTCCGGTCGGCGGACTGGTATCGAAAATAGGAATCGAAATTTAAACTTTTGAACGATTCCGGGAGAATCGGAAAGTTAGTCCCGGTTCCAATCGATACTCGATACCCAACCCTAGTCATTATGGAGGTACTTGGAGAGCCAAGTATTTTCTGAGGTGGTACTTGGTAAAGTGGGCGGGGTCGGAGTGGGCGGGGCGGACCGGGGGCCGGGGTTAAGGGGGAGGAGTATATTTATAGCTAGAATTCACTGTAATTCAAGTATTTCTTTTATATATATATATGTATATATATATATATATATATATATATATATATATATATATATATATATATATATATATATATATATATATATATATATATATATATATATATATATATATAAATATATATATATATATATATATATATATATATATATATATATATATATATATATATATATATATATATATATAATATATATATATATATATATATATATATATATATATATATATATGTATATGTATAAAAAATAAATACTTTAATTTCAGTATTCATTTATTTACACATATACACACACATAACACCTCTCTCTAATACTTGCCGTAGTTTTGAAGCAATGCATGATGGGAATCCGGATGTTGTGTGTCAGTGTATTAACGTGCCCACTGGAATAAACACACGCTGAGCAATAGCTCCATGCCTGCCTACTTTATGGGTTATACACAAACCTATGGATAACGGAGACATATATAATAGTCTCCTTCTTGTTGTGTGTGCAGTTGCGCACTGAGCTCCAAAAGCCGTAGATGTTATGACGTGACTGGGCCGGCACACTGTTTATATGGAGGAAAAGTGGACGTGACGACAGGCTGTCCTCATTCAGGTCCGGCTGGAAATCGGGAGAAATTCAGGAGAATGGTTGTCCCGGGAGATTTCCGGGAGAGGCACTGAAATTCGGGAGTCTCCCGGAAGATTCGGTAGGGTTGGCAAGTATGAGCACTGCTCGACAGTGGAGAAGAGAACTGAACTGTGCAAGATGACCACTTTTACACTAGCACAGCACTATGCACCCAAGTTCATTTCAACCAAACCAAAGTATAGCATTTCCCCCAATATTAAAAAAAAGTGGATGCTTTCTTAAAATTTGTAATATTTCTTATGTTGGCATTTCCAACAACGTCTTTATTTGTATTCTGTTTTTTGTTTTTTTTGTTTTACCCTGTTTATCACAGCCCATTATTTGCCGCATTCCAATGAAAAGACTTTGACCACCCGAGATAAAACGTTTCGCCGATATTGCTTGCATGAAGAGAACAAAGTAGAGAGCCAGCTTGTCACACAGCAAGAACACACATGCATATCATGAATATCATCTTTGATAAGTCTGGGGTCGTATGACTGCATGAGAGTGTGACCACCTGCTGTCTTTCCAGAGCTTGAGGCAGATGTTTGAAATGCATAAGAGGTGCAAGAAAAGCTAAAGATCAGTAAGAGTCTCTCACTGTGTCTTGTTGTTCATCTACTGATTATGGGCATTGTTTACCTTTAAACTATCCCACGTGGTGTCTTGTCATCACATACACTGGTAAGAGGAAATGGCATATTTGCTTATTTATACTGCATACATGAAATCATCAGAATTTGCGGACAACCTCATACTTATGTACTCCATTAGCCTAACACACGATGAGCATATATTTTTCTATGCAAAAATGTATTTTCACAGCTGCATGTCAGGAAGTTCTGTACGCAGATTATCGTCCTCAAGAGCTGCAGCTGCAATTTCAGGCGTCAGCTTGCTGTAAACAAGTGACTCCGGAGGGACAAAGATGTCAAATGACTTGTTTACACAAAAGGACAGAGCATACAAAAAAACACTATATTTGGCTCAGGGTCGCAATGTTCATGCTTGGGATGTATGTACCTAGACTGTTTTTAAAAATATTTCTTTCCAAGTAAATTTGTGTTGGATGTTTATTTTTTCCGTTGCTTCTTCGAAAGCCTCTCACAAAACAAAAATGCATCAATGATACGAGGCTCTATAAATGGCAGGAAATATATACAGATATTTTTGGCAAATTAATATTTAATTTGACTCGACAATGGGAAATGCATGTTTTCAATCAAGACCACGGTGCCTTCCCCAAGACAAAAATCCATGTATGCATCAGAGTACCAGAGGGAGCAGCGTCATCTATCACTGTCAGTGTTCATTATTTCTATCTCCATGCCTCCCAATAGGTAGCTTGTGTTTTGGTTTAAAGGGTTTATGTTTTCTGACTTGTGTGCTCACAGGGCCTCACCTGTATTTGCTCCCTACACCCACTACTGCCAGAATACACACAACTCAAAGTCAAATATGCACGGGTAGTATAGAAAGTACTGTGCAAAAGAGTGTATTGCTTTAATCAGTGGTTCTCAACTGCATTCTGATTCTCAGTAGGAAATAATCCTGCACTTTTGTTCTGAAGGAGATTATTTATGAAGCGGGACGTAATAAATATTTATTTTTTTTGTTGTTGTTTTTTTAATGTATTAAGGTAACGAAAAAGCTCTGTAGTGTTATCTGAAACCAGCTGGCGTAACGGAAGACCAACAAAGTTTGTTATTATGTTGTGTGTAACAAATAATTTAGAATAGGGCTGTCAAACTCAGGACTTCATCTACTAAAGGTTTTAAAGGCCTACTGAAACCCACTACTACCGACCACGCAGTCTGATAGTGTATATATCAATGATGAAATCTTAACATTGCAACACATACCGATACGGCCGGGTTAACTTATAAAGTGCAATTTTAAATTTCCCGCCACACTTCCGGTTGAAAACGTCTAGATATGATGACGTATGCGCGTGACGTCAACGGTTGATACGGAAGTATTCGGACCCATTGAATCCAATACAAAAAAGCTCTGTTTTCATCCCAAAATTCCACAGTATTCTGGACATCTGTGTTGGTGAATCTTTTGCAATTTGTTTAATGAACAATGGAGGCTGCAAAGAAGAAAGCTGTAGGTGCGATCGGTGTATTAGCGGCGGACTACAGCAACACAACCAGGAGGACTTTGAGGATAGCAGACGCGCTAGCCGAACGACCTCACCTTGACTTCCTCCGTCTCCGGCTGCCAACCGCATCGGTGATCGGGTGAAGTCCTTCGTCGTACCGTCGATCGCTGGAACGCAGGTGAGCACGGGTCGTGATGAGCAGATGAGAGCTGGCGTAGGTGCAGAGCTAATGTTTTTAGCATAGCTCTGTCGAGGTTCCGTAGCTAAGTTAGCTTCAATGGCGTCATTAGGAACAGCATTGCTAAGCTTCGCCAAGCTGGAAAGCATTAACCGTGTATTTATATGTCCAGAGTTTGGTAGTATTGTTGATCTTCTGTCTATCCTTCCAGTCGGGACTTATTTGTTTTGTTTCTATATGCAGTAAAGCCCGATGCTATCACGTTACCTCAGTAGCTAAAGAGCTTCACCGATGTATTGTTGTGGAGATAAAAGTCACTGTGAATGTCCATTTCGCGTTCTCGACTCTCATTTTCAAGAGGATATAGTATCCGAGGTGGTTTAAAATACAAATCCGTGAACCACAATAGAAAAAGGAGAGAGTGTGGAATCCAATGAACCCTTGTAACTACCGTATTTTCCGCACCATAAGCCGCACCTAAAAACCACAATTTTTCTCAAAAGCAGACAGTGCGGCTAATAACCCGGTGCGGCTTTTGTATGGATTAATATTAATATTCGTTTTCATAAAGTTTAGGTCTCCCAACTACGGTAAACAGCCGTCATCTTTTTTCCCCGTAGAAGAGGAAGCGCTTCTTCTTCTACGATAAGCAACCGCCCCCATAGAAGAGGAAGCGCTTCTTCTTCTACTGTAAGCAACCTCCAAGGTGAGCACCCGCCCCCGTAGAAGAAGAAGAGCGCGGATAATACGATTAATTTCTTTTGTGTGTTACTGTAAAGACGACCACAAAATGGCTACTACAAAGAGACACGCGTACAACGCAGAGTTTAAACTCAAGGCGATCAGTCACGCAGAAGAACACGGAAATAGAGCAGCAGCGAGAGAACTGAACATAAATGAATCAATGGTGCGTAGGTGGAGGAAGCAACAAGATGACCTGCGCCAAGTAAAGAAGACAAAACGGAGTTTCCGAGGGAACAAAGCAAGATGGCTACAGTTGGAGGACAAACTGGAACAGTGGGTTGTTGAGCAGAGAGCAGCAAGCAGAAGTGTTAGTACCATCACTATTCGAATGAAGGCAACAGCGCTAGCAAGCGAACTTCACTTGGATGATTTTAAAGGTGGTGCTTCTTGGTGTTTTCGGTTCATGAAAAGACACAATCTCTCCATCCGCACACGGACTACTATTTCACAGCAACTACCAAAAGACTTTCAAGAAAAGCTGGCTACTTTTCGCACATATTGTAAAAACAAGATAGCTGAAAAAAAGATCCGGCCAGAGCACATCATCAACATGGACGAGGTTCCCCTCACTTTTGATGTTCCTGTGAACCGCAGCGTGGATAAAACAGGAGCACGTACGGTAAATATTCCACCACAGGGCATGAGAAGTCGTCTTTCACAGTGGTCCTAGCTTGCCATGCTAATGGACAGAAACTTCCACCCATGGTCATTTTCAAAAGGAAGACCTTGCCAAAAGAGAACTTTCCAGTCGGCATTATCATAAAGGCTAACTCAAAGGGATGGATGGATGAGGAAAAGATGAGCGAGTGGTTGAAAGAAGTGTATGTGAAGAGACCGGGTGGCTTTTTTCACACAGCTCCATCCTTGTTGATTTACGACTCCATGCGTGCCCATGGTGTAAAAAAACAAGTGAAACGCACTAATTCAACACTCGCCGTCATTCCGGGTGGATTAACTAAAGAACTCCAACCACTTGATATTGGTGTAAACAGGGCATTTAAAGCTCGACTAAGAACGGCGTGGGAACGATGGATGACCGAAGGCGAGCACACCTTCACTAAAACAGGGAGACAGCGCCGGACAACATACGCCAACATCTGCCAGTGGATTGTAAATGCCTGGGCGGATATATCGGTCTCAACTGTGGTCCGAGCTTTTCGGAAGGCAGGAATCACGGAACTGCTGGACAACAACAGCGACACTGACTCTGATGACTTCGACGAGACGGAGCCGGCCATTTTGGATGCCGTGTTCGCCCAACTTTTTAATTCAGACACCGAAGAAGAAGAATTCGAGGGATTTATGGATGAAGAATAACTTCAGAAAGTGAGCTTTAAATGTTTATTTTGTGTGTTGTGTGACATTATCGTTCGAGCAACGTTGAGTTATTGATGTTGCTATTGCTCTGCTCTGTACTATTTTGAGTGTTACTATTTTTGTGATTGCACATTTGCACGTTACTTGATTGCACATTACATTTTGGGAGTGAACAGAGTTGTTAGAACGCTGGTTTTTAATATATTAAAGTTTGACTGACCTCCATCTGACTGTTTTTTTGACATTCCCTTTAGCGCAGCGTAGGTGCGGCTAATAACCCCGGTGCGGCTAATGGGTAAACAAAGTTTTGAAATATGGCGTTCATTGAAGGTGCGGCTAATAACACGGGGCGCCTTATGGTGCGGAAAATACGGTAAGTTACGGTCAGAGCGAAAAAAGATACGTTCTGCACTGCACGCTAGTCCTTCACTTTCACGTTCTTCATCCACGAATCTTTCATCCTCGCTCAAATTAATGGGATAATCGTCGCTTTCTCGGTCCGAATCTCTCTCGCTGCTGGTGTAAACAATAGGAAAATGTGAGCAGTCCTTCCTCCGGGGTCGTCACGCTACTTCCGGTACAGGCAAGGCTTTTTTTTATCAGAGACCAAAAGTTGCGAACTTTATCATCGTTGTTCTATACCAGGGGTCACCAACCTTTTTGAAACCAAGAGCTACTTCTTGGGTACTGATTAATGCGAAGGGCTACCAGTTTGATACACACTTAAATAAATTGCCAGAAATAGCCAATTTGCTCAATTTACCTTTAACTCTATGTTATTATTAATAATTAATTATATTTATCTTTGTGGAAACACTGATCATCTTAATGATTTCTCACAATAAATATATATAGAAACAGATGAATATCAATATGTAACACTTTATTTTTATATTTTATCTAAGTGCACATTTTTCAAATTGAACATTTTCAAATGATAACTTCTAAGACAGTCTTGCGAAATCACAATATCCCATTTTAACTAGCTAGCCACTAACATTTTTTTAACAAATCATGAATTACTTTGCACCATGTTTGTACAAATAATAACTCATGTAAAATACAAAAGTAAAGTCTCAACTTTTTAAATCATGTCACACTTTGAACTGGACACCAAATCTGTTATCTGTTTCTTTGTCAGTTAGTGGGAAGCCTGGCATTGCATGCTGTTAACTAGTGTGTTGTACTCTGGTGTGTAACTTGACACTGCAACTCTGAGTGAGTCTTGCAGATGTGCATCAGTGAGGCGTGTTCTGTGTTTGTTCTTGATGAAGTTCATGTCAGAAAAGGCTGATTCACAAAGATAAGATTTTTCCTCACTGTTTGCGGAACCTTCTTAATCTTTTGGACATATTTTTACAGCAATCTGGCCTTAAGCTTAATTATGATAAATGTAAAATGTTAAGGATCGGAAATATAAAGGGAACGTCCTTTCGAATGGAATGCAATGTGCCTGTTTTGTGGACAGATGGACCAGTTAACATACTTGGTGTTGTTGTCCCAGAGAATCTGGAAGATCTATTCTAGGCTCAGTAAATTATGATAATCGACTAAGAAAGCTGGACAAAATTATGCAATTATGGAAAGGGAAATCCTTAACCTTGTATGGTAAAATATCTATTGTCAACTCGTTAATTATTCCTCAATTTATTTATTTGTTTTTGTCATTACCAGCTCCATCACAAATTTTTTTTAAGATTTATGAGCGGAGGGTCTTCGATTTTGTCTGGGACAGCAAACCAGAAAATATTAAATGAAAGATTTTGTACAATGAGTATGAATATGGGGGCCTGAAACTTCTCAACCTTGAAGCTATGTGTCTGTCTTTAAAAGCATCAATTGTTCCAAAGATGTATTTAAACACTGAGTGGTACACACGTGTCCTGTTGGACAAAAAACATGTACTGTATCAAAAGAAATTGTATCCTTTTTTTTTTTACAAATGATCCCCTTCAATTTTTCTTATGTAGAGAGTCTGCTGGGAAACATGGCGGGTTCATAGAGGAAACAATCCACTCATGGTGGTGTTTTCAATTTTATGTGCCAGAAAAAAGAGACGATATCTTGCAGCAGATAATATGGATGAACTCTAATATTGTAATAGATGGAAAGCCTTTCTTTTGGAAAAATATGTTTGAAAGAGGAATCATTTTTGTCAATGATATTATCAATGAGAATGGTAATGTTATGAAATACTGTATGATGAATTTAGAACTATGTATGGTGATGTTTGCTCAAGCTTTTCGTTTAATCAACTAACTGGAGTAATTGGGAAAAGATGGAAACTAGGGATGTCCGATAATGGCTTTTTGCCGATATCCGATATTCCGATATTGTCCAACTCTTTAATTACAGACACCGATATCAACCGATACCGATATCAACCGATATATGCAGTCGTGGAATTAACACATTATTATCCCTAATTTGGACAACCCTGTATGGTGAAGATAAGGTACTTTTTTAAAAATAATAATAAAATAAGATAACTAAATTAAAAACATTTTCTTGAATAAAAAAGAAAGTAAAACAATATAAAAACAGTTACATAGAAACTAGTAATTAATGAAAATGAGTAAAAGTTACTGTTAAAGGTTAGTACTATTAGTGGACCAGCAGCACGCACAATCATGTGTGCTTACAGACTGTATCCCTTGCAGACTGTATTGATATATATTGATATATAATGTAGGAACCAGAATATTGATAACAGAAAGAAATGGGGGGAGGGAGGTTTTTTGGGTTGGTGCACTAATTGTAAGTGTATCTTGTGTTTTTTATGTTGATTTAATAAAAAATAAAAAATAAAAACCGATACAGATAATAAAAAAAACGATACCGATCATTTCCGATATTACATTTTAACGCATTTATCGGCCGATAATATCGGCAGGCCGATATTATCGGATATCCCTAATGGAAACAAATAATTAATTATGGAACTACTAAATTATTAGTATGTAAACCTCTAATAAGAAATTCTAGTTGGCAAAAAGGAACTAAAATAAATAGAAAAATGTATAATTTTTATTTTGGGTTGATGCACTGATTGAAAGTGTATCTTGTGTTTTTTTTTATGTTGATTTAAAAAAAATAAAAAAATTAAAAAAATGTTGGTTTTTTTTTGTTTTTTGTTTTTTTAGAACAGGCCAGCGGGCGACTCATCTGGTCCTTGCGGGCGACCTGGTGCCCGCAGGCACCGCGTTGGTGACCCCTGTTCTATACTAAATCCTTTCAGCAAAAATATGGCAATATCGCGAAATGATCAAGTATGACACATAGAATGGATCTGCTATCCCCGTTTGAATAAAAAAAAATAATTTCAGTAGGCCTTTAATGTATTAAAACATGTGAAAACTTGCAAAGATGATCGACTTAACTTTTGCGCAGAGGATTGTGTCTTTTAAATGAAAAAAGTAAGCACAATCAATTAATCAATTATTTAAATTCTGTCCCTCTTAATATATATATATATATATATATATATGTATATATATATATATATATATATATATATATATATATATATATATATACATATATATATATATATATATATATATATATATATGAAAAAACCTTCTTGCAATATTTATTTTCATGCATTCTTGCATATCAATCAATCAATCAATCAATGTTTATTTATATAGCCCTAAATCACAAGTGTCTCAAAGGGCTGTACAAGCCACAACGACATCCTCGGTACAGAGCCCACATACGGGCAAGGAAAACTCACCCCAGTGGGACAGTTCTGGATAATTCTAGACGCACGATCATAACACCAACGCCTTGCAGAGAACACTTTCTGAGTGCTAAAATTAGGTTTTGTTGTCTAGATCACACTTTTATGGTATATCGCTCAGAAAAGGTGGTGTGTGCTTCTTTTTCCACAACATAATGAAAACAGCAAATATTGGACCGTTGAAGCAGATGTCATGAATGTGGAGGGAAATTAGTTTTCACCATGGTGACAACTTCATTTAAATAATCAATACTCATTTTAATAGGGTGGTATGCACCACTTTTGTACTTGTTGTCGGTTGTACGCATAGTCTCAGTCACCCATCCGCAAAATGCCCACTAATAGTACACACCATTTTTCATATCACATTGCACAATTTTAGTGCATGGTATTTGGATCTTAGTAAATCTGGTGTGCTTGTTGGCAAATGTCACTCCAAAATAAACCCCGAATAGACTTTAATGAAACTGTTGCCTGGTATAGAGCAAAAAAATGACATTGCATTAATTAAAACTTTTAAAAATTTGATCCTGTATGATATTCGGACAATAAAATTGCATTTGTGTCCAAATATGGGGCTCATTATTCAAGTTACGTGAAATGATGCAAGTGAATATAACCTTGATTGATTAAGATTAAGTCAAAATTGTGATTAACCTGATGAACTATGCATATGAAAAATAATTGTTTGATTGACAGCACTCATTTCTAATGTAATCTGCTGCCAGTTGACAGTGTCAGACTATCTATTGTTTCACTCTGTCAACATGGCTGCTATATTTAAAAAAACAAACATAAAAACCAGTGGTTCTTAACTGGTTGACTATAATTGAGGTAGTGCAAAAAGCACAAAATAAGTTAATTAAACTTTTTGGGAACTATTCATTTTTATCCACAAAATTAATTGATTAAAACATATTTTTTGTTGTTGTTGATTTTCAGTTTTTTTGTTCTGCTCCAACTAATGTTTGGTCTCTACTTTCTCGCTTAGCAGACAGATAACAGGTTCTCAATATAGACTCCAGTTGAGTCTTTGTAGAAATAAAGCCTGCCGATTATAATTTACATAAAATACAACACAGAATGTTTTCATAAAACTTTGTTGAAAGCCATGCATAAATTAATCAGTTTTGGTGAAGACTTGGACAGAAAAGTGCAGATACAGGGTTGCAAAGCTGAACTGGGCAGGGGTGCACAAAACCAACACAGCTGTATAAGCCCTTAGGATGAATATTTCAAAGATAAATCAGCTCTGACTCCAAGAGAGAAACGTGTTTTCAGGATTTTTCTTCTTTGAGAGCAAAAACCGATTGATTTTATATCCCAACCTTGTTAACAAACTGTGTGTGCGAGGCCTACTTTTGTTGTGTTTTCCAATGATTAAATTGTTGGAACAGGGACAAGAAGTTGTTTGGAAATGGGTAAAGTCTGTAATGTCGATACCGGTCACGTCAAAAGGGGATTAAATTGCATCAGTAAACAATGATGTAAGAAGAGAAAATATGTTTTAAAATACAAAAAAAAGCTAAGTTATACCTAATTGCTGATTTATAGACCCAAAACATGTGGAGATTTAAATGTATCACATTACAGTAATCCATTTTAAAGTTGTAGGTCCTGTTTCACCCCAAGCTCTATTCTTAATTGACTCCAGCATGGAGTAAATGAGAAGAAAATGAAAAGATAAATTACAGTAATGGTAGGAAATGAAGTGTGAAAAGAGACATTTTCACACACAGTATTCTCTTGGATGCGCAACACTGGTAAATTGAATTACAACACTCCTGCTTCTGTGTGAGAGACATGGGTTACTTGGCTTTCCTACAGCAAGATGTACTCTCATTGGTTGAAAGAAGCACATAGAAAAACGCCTTAACTCGTCACATAACTCTGAAGCACGCCGAGTAGCCCATTTACACCTTGCAGCGATACAGCGGCTCTCATGCAAATAGAGGTGCTGCCTAAGTCTGTTTTTGTTCTGCTGCAGCTAAAGGTCAGGTCTTATGAGCTTCCATTAAGTCAGAGTTTGTTTGGAGCACGCCTGAAGGACAAAGCTTGTCGAAGCGGAACATAATAAATGACAAAGGGAAGTTATGGTGCTGCTCAATGAAGTCAAAGGGCAAAAGGAGGAAGAGAGTCCGTCTTATTGTGCTGTTATCTTGTCAATCAGCAACCACACATACAGAAAACCACCTCGATGCTTGAAAAGCAGAGTACAGTCATCTGTCATTTAACGGGGTTAATTGGTACCAGACATGACCGCGATAAACACATTTCTACAAAGTCAGATTATTATCAATAATCAAATATTGTCGTTGTTAGAGGATGAAAAAACACTGTTTACAACCATGTGAATATGTTGTTGTTTTTTTACAATCATAGAGCACTCTAAACATAAAATAACACCCATATAATGATAAAAATATTTATGGATTTGATTTTATATAGTGGGCAGAACGTTGCCACAGGGGTTAGTGCATGTGCCTCACAATGCGAAGGTCCTGAGTTCAATCCCGGGCTTGGGATCTTTCTGTGTGGAGTTTGCATGTTCTCCCCGTGACTGCGTGGGTTCCCTCCGGGTACTCCGGCTTCCTCCCACCTCCAAAGACATGCACGTGGGGATAGGTTGATTGGCAACACTAAATGGTCCCTAGTGTGTGAATGTGAGTGTGAATGTTGTCTGTCTATCTGTGTTGGCCCTGCGATGAGGTGGCGACTTGTCCAGGGTGTACCCCGCCTTCCGCCCGAATGCAGCTGAGATAGGCTCCAGCACCCCCCGTGACCCCAAAATGGACCAGCGGTAGAAAATGGATGGATGGATTTTGTATAGCATCATTCACTCCACATTCACACATTGGTAGTAAGCTACATTTGTAGCCACAGCTGCCCTGGAATAGACAATTTGAACTCACGGTCCCTCCGACCACCACCACACATTCATTCACTTTCATAGAGCCGCACTGGGAGCAAAGTGGGCGAAATGTCTTCACAATGGCCACGACTGGAATCAAATCTGGAACCTTCAATCTGCTGGCACAGCTGCGCTGATCATGAGCCCCGCTGTGCAGTCACTCTTACACTCATTTCACCCAATATAGTAGCCTTGAGTGTGTTCTACTGTCGATTATTGTACTTACTGGGAGGGATGAGTAATGTTTACATTTTAACCGATACTAGTACCTCCGCCCGAATGCAGCTGGGATAGGCTCCCGCACTCCCCGCCAACCCTGAGAGGGACAAGCGGTAGAAATGGATGTCCCTCCTGCTGAATTTGTATCCATCGTCACAACATAATACTAATAGAAGGTAAGACAAATACTGCTTTGCAATATTAGGAAAGGAATTTATATGGCCCTATTCCTGGGTGGATCTCGCGTGAGAGAAAGAGAGGGGGTTAATCATTTTGCATGCAGTCTGCTGAAAATGATGGAAAGCGCCACTCTTCATAGTAACTGAAGCTGTGGTCAAAGTTGGAATTGCCACAAAAGACGTTATAAGATATTCAGCACTCAACTGCCGTCTGGCTGCTAAAGTGGATAGTGCACTCCCGGCGAATGGGGCCAAAACATGTAGAATAAGCTTTGAAACTAAATTTAATAAAAATACAAAACCATTTTTTCTAAAGAAAATAATCTGCCAATCAAGTAATGCGGTGACAGTATGCGGCAGTATGCACAAATACTTTGTGTCATGGAATTAGGTCCTACATTGTGTAAAAGTTTTCCACCTTCAAATCACTTGTTTATTTCCTCAAAGAGTTTGTGCTCCCAGCCGGAGCTCACTTAATTGAATTTTCAACATTTTCCTCTCGACACTTTATTTATTTCCACTTCCGTGCACCTGTGACACGCACAGGCCTAATTAAATTATCAATCCATTAAGTCTGCTAATGAAATCATTTATCAGATCCAGCTCATTATGTCCCGTCGTCGTTCTTTATCGCTGTAGTCCAAACAAATGCTACAGGTAAGCGGCACGTGTCAAAGCGGGGAGTTTTTATTTTTTTTAACTTCCTGCTCTAAGACTGCACAGGAGCCGGGAAGTCACGAAGCGAGCGCCTGAAGGATGCACATGTGAACCCAACGGAAGCTGTCGATTGATTTGCTTGTCTAGAGGCTTCACGTAAAAATAAGGAAAATAAAGCCCCTGGATATAAAGGAGATTGATGTCAATCAGCAGTCCGCCTCAAGTGTGGCCTGTCCCATCTTATTAACGCGCTCTCCACGCACCGAGTGTTCTCTGATGACTCCATTGATATGCAACTGAAGAGAGATGCTTGTCTGTTGCCATCTTGAGGAGGAGTCCCCTGTGATTGCTCACTCTGTCGCCTCAGCTGGCAAAGACAGCCGCAGAGATTGTCATGGATACAGGGAATATCAGGACAAAGTCAAATCTTCTCCGTACCGTATTGAGAGCAGCCATTAAGATAAGTGGATGCTATTTGCTTTAACACAAGGTCATTACAGGCTTGGAACATTGTTTTGTTTTTAAAATGCAGTTATACCTCGGCTTTTAATTGAAAACCAAATCAAGCAAATTTTCCCATAAAAAATCACGTAAATCCATTTAATCTGTTGCAGACACCCGAAGATATTTGCACAAGAGAGAATAATTATAGTTTTACATAAGCAAAACAATACAAAATACGTATAAATGATGAATAAAATAGCTAAATATTAATTTAGTATCACTATCACCTTTATTGAGGACCATTGTTGGCAAAGACAGAGATAGGCAGAGAGGGAGGTGGTGATGGGATCCTTGTGCTTTGCTACAACTTATTTCTTGAATTCAATAGTGTTTCTCATCTTCTTTATTAAACTGTTGGCATTTGTGGTATAGCAGAGAAAGCAAGGACAACAACTGTGTGCTACCAAGCGATGGGAATCCTTTACATTTGAACCAATACTAGTGTCAGGCTTGGTCAAAAATAGGACTCAGATGCAGAGTAGGGAACAATCCGACAGGCTTTTATTTTGAATGCTACTTTTCACCTCCTGAGTCAGGGCAATACAACATCGGCTATAATCTGACACCTAGGCGAAAAGGTTCCACAAAAAGGGAAAAAACGAAAATCACTCCGAAAGGAGGAAACAAAAAATATCAATCGTGAACTATATACTTAGCACGGAATATAACTATGAAATTTATCAATAATAAAAAATGCTCCAAAAGGAGGGAGAAACAATGGGTTATAAAACTTCTTCACTGTTTCTGATCAAGAAAAATAGTTGACAAAATTTCACTCAAAAAATTGAGGAAAAAGAAGAACTATAAAAATAAACTAAAACTCACCACTTTGACTGCAAAACTATATAACCAAAAATCACTCTGCCTAGGAGGAGAGAAGGAAACTCCAAATACCAACAAGGGAATTCAGGATCAGGATACTCAAAGCAAGACGAGACAAGGTTTGGGCATGAAGCTAGAGATGCACGAGACAACGAGACATTCTGGCACAGAACAAAGGGAGGCGTGGGCTTATAAGACACATAGGGGTGATGGGGAACAGGTGGAAACAATCAGGGATCAGGGATGACGTCAGACTGATGACATAAAAGGAAGGGCAAGTGACCTGAAACGAGAGGAGAGTTACTTTTCAATTTAAAACATGAAATTCACAAGACAGAAAAAACCAAGACAAGACATCCCTCACCGCGGTGTTACAACTAGTACCAAATCAGTACTTTAAAAACGCTGTGAGCCTGGTCCTGTGGGTCCTGTCGCTGGCCGGGTAGGGGCGTCACATGCACATCAAGGCTGGGGATCTGGGCTGGGATCGTACTTTGGCTCCCGCACATTCTGGGAGACAACCATACCGTACATACAAACAAACATACATACACACACACACACACACACACACACACACACACACACACACACACACACACACACACACACACACACACACACACACACACACACACATACATACGGACATACATACATATGTACGTACAAAAAAACGACATACATACAGACGTACACTACCGTTCAGAAGTTTGGGGTCACATTGAAATGTCCTTATTTTTGAAGGAAAAGCACTGTGCTTTTCAATGAAGATAACTTTAAACTAGTCTTAACTTTAAAGAAACACACTCTATACATTGCTAATGTGGTAAATGACTATTCTAGCTGCAAATGTCTGGTTTTTGGTGCAATATCTACATAAGTGTATAGAGGCCCATTTCCAGCAACTATCACTCCAGTGTTCTAATGGTACAATGTGTTTGCTCATTGGCTCAGAAGGCTATTTGATGATTAGAAAACCCTTGTGCAATCATGTTCACACATCTGAAAACAGTTTAGCTCTTTACAGAAGCTACAAAACTGACCTT